>NC_139233.1:9132027-9337819 GCF_977018435.1 Lepisma saccharinum
TTCTCTCCATTGGCCGGGCGGGCCCCTTTACAGTAATTATGAACCCTAAACCTCTCGTTTTATAATTTGCTACATCTCAGTGACTCTTGAACCCCCATCTTTATTTCAGTTACACTTCAATATATATATATATATATAAAGGGTGTTCCGTATAGGACACCGCATTTGAATCGAGTGCTCTTGTTTTGTTTTGAGGTTGGCACATCTATCCTTACCAATGTTGGTATCTGTTGTCATGGGGATTAATGTAGCCTCAATTGTTTTGACTCGTTTGTTGTGCTTTCCTTCCGAAAATCCTCGAGTAATCCAGGAGCGTGAAATTCATACATGCGCTGAGAACGACTGTGTGGTGCGTGTTTGGGCAGATGGAGTGTGATCTTACACCCTGTGGTTTCTCCGTATGGGGGTTTGTGAAATCACAGGTGTACGCCAACAACCCACAAACCCTTTTGGTCAAACGTTTCACGTATCTAGGCATCACGCTGAGTATGCAAGGGGAGTGGACAAAGCACATCGAAGGCAGAAAGGGAAAAGCTTGTTATGGGCTGGGCAAGGTAGAGCGACTGCAACGGAAAGTCCCTACAGTCAGTGTGAGATTGCTGGACCAAATTTATGAAGCAACGGTGAAAGCAACCCTATTTTACGGCGCGGAACTATGGGGGAGGGTAGGGGGGCGAGTAGCAAATCAGATACAAGCGCGGTTTTTAAAACAAATACTGGGAACCAGTACGAGTGCAAGCACGTGTGGCGTCCTGAGGGATATGGGAAAACACAGGGAGGATGTCGAAGCGAGGATGAGATGCTTCAAGTACTGGATGAAGCTGGAACAAGGGGCCGGAGACTCACTGAAAGAACAGTGTCTGCGAGTTCAGATTGAGGAAGGGTTCGCACGCCACTGGGCAAGTGGGATTAAGGACGACTTGTACAGAATGGGTCTGGGGGAACTGTGGGAAGAGGTGAGGGGCGGGAGGTGCGAAACTGGGATGTTGCAAATCATAAGGGAGAGATTGGTGGACAGTAGCAGGCAAGACATCATGGCAGAATGTAGGGAGAAGGTAACGCTCGTCGCCGCACAACCGCCAGGGGCGTGGGTGGAATGGGGGGAGAAAACGATACATTGATACGTGTACGTACCAGCAAAGAAGTGGATTCGCCTGGTTCCTGCTAGGGGGGTGGAGGCAACATAAACTCAAGGGACCGGACGGTCGTGCCATCTGCACGTTATGCGGCGAAGAGGAGACTAGGGCTCACATCCTACATGAGTGTGTTTGGTCGGCACCCCTCAGACAACGCAAATGGGGGGACAGTGCAAGGGACAGCATTGAGCAGACCATCCAGGCTATATGTAGGGAGGAGAGGAGTGGTATAACGAATGTAAATATCAAAGCCCTGGGCTCCTATTTACATGCAGTTTGGAGGGAGCGCAGGAAAATGCTGCAAGGAGTCAGTGAAAGTGAAGGATACGGAACAGCAGTGACTCAGGCATAGGTGGAGCATGTAGTGCAGTGTTGTGAAAATGAACAACCTCAAATGTAAGAAGAGGACCACATTGCTATTTATATATGTACATAGTATGTAATTATTTTCCAAATGTTTCTCTTTATCAATGTTTCTGAATGTATGATAAATGGGGTGCATGTTTAAGGTCGGGGTGTTTATGTAACAATATTGTAAGATACGCACAGCCGAAGGGCTCGTACCAATATCAATAAATATCATATCATATCATATCATATCACAAACCCTTTTGGAACTGAAGGCGGAAATCATACGGGTGATTGGAGGCATATATTATATATATATATATATATATATATATATATATATATATATATATATTAACAAGTAAGGGCGCACAGCTGAAAGTTGAGGGGAGGCGCAATGCATGTTAGTTAAGCTACTGGTTCAAGTGTGCATTGTATATTTTGCCAGTATTCACCTCGTTTTGTTGTCAAAAAGGGCAAGGAATACAATTAAAACTATAAAATTGGCATTGATTCTGAAACGAAAATAAGTTATTTCAGATAGCTGCCACATGCAATGGGGACTGCTTGCTCAACGTGTAGACCATTTCATTAGTGTGGCAGCCTCTGGTCCTGTGGTTCTCACTCTTGATGGTCATCTATCAAACTGCTCACATCCCCCAACCCTGGAGAAGGCAGCAATCAACCAAACAGCACACATAAGCTTCTTGCCGCTTTAGTATTCCATTCCACGATTCCATTCTTTAATATTTTTGGAGAAGAATGAAATCGTGCGACACTGTGGGCATGGTGGATGATAATCATGAATTGTATTTTGAAAATCATTCTTGATGATTTTTGAATTTAAATCTGATTTTTTAAAAATTAAATCGATGTTTTAAATATAAAAAAAGAGCTTAAATTTGCTTGCATGGTTTTTGACACCATACATGTCGATATGTTTATTTTTTTATAGAAAGGTTTTTTTCTGGTAAACGGCCCTGTAAAATATTTGAACAGTTTGATTAAAGCAAATAAAAAATTACATGTACATATGCATTTTTCTGTTTCTGATACTGTGTACGAACGCACTACGGAAATGTTTCTTGAGTGTGTTAATGAAACAATAATAATTTCAGTAACTTTTCTTCCAGTGAAAATATAACATTCTGGATGTACTATGTAATTGCAACTAAAATATCAAAGTCTTTGTAACTCAATTTTGGCATTTTTTAATGAGAGTTTGCAAAACATCAGATTCCATGTTTATTTACAGTTTAATGATGATAGCACTATTTACTGTTGAACATGATTAGTGCCTTGCATATTGTGATGCAAAAATGCTTGCTATGTTTGCGTGAAAAAAAAATTGAATGTTAAATCGAGAGAAATTTAAGTGTGTAGTTTACATATTAATTTAGTTTCGTATCAGCCTTACCACTTCAGTACATATATTATGTTTCTTTACCTTTCTTAGAACCTAATAAACACAATTAAATGATTACGAGATGAATGTACTTTCACCAAAAGTGATTCTGATATCTGCAAATTCCTTTTGTACATTATTCTACAAATTATTTCTTTAAAGTGATTGAAATCAGTGTTTTTTAATCATCTGATTTAAAACAATCCATCTTGGGAGATTCACACCAGTGTTGCCACATGAAGGGAAATTCGAACAAAATTTTGAAGAAAATGGGATGAAAAATACCAAATTTGCATGGAAATTTTAAGACACCAAACTCAAAAATAGTACAGATTATGTACTAATTATTACTATCATTTTTAAAGGTTTTTAGTGAAGGGAAAAACTGAGTGCAAAAAGGGAAATTTTGCTCCTTGGGAAGGGAAATTATGCCCTCAGATTGTGGCAACACTGATTCACACATATTCCCTTCCTTCATCGCTCGCATCAAAGACAAAAAAAGGAAAGCTGCAAATCCAACAGCAAAAAGATCAAAGCTGGCTAAAGGCACAAGAAACGATGCGTGTCGTGTGCGCAAAGATGCGTTCAAGCAAGGCCAAAACTGGATGCAGTGCTTAGAGTATTCCACGTAGATTGCGTTGCGAAAGATGGTGGTCCATATTTCGCGTGTTATTCTTGACAATACCTCCTAAATCATTGGTTCTCAAACTTTTTCTCGTTTTACCCTTTATTCGTAAGTAAACGTCTAATGTATCCTCCACCATAGATTTTCCTCTGAATAGTGAGTTTGGGGGAATGTTTTTGGCTGCCTGATTGGTGTGGTGTTTTTGATATATTGAGTCGTGTATCTGCGATAGAGCAAAATGTCATTTGGGCTGTATGTGGGAAGATGGTAAATATGATTAGTTACAAGAATAAAAATGCGAAACACAAGTATGCTAAGAAGTATATATATATATACAGGGTGTTTCTAAAGGTCGTTTACAACGCTTGGGAGGTGATTCCTCACACGAAAACAAGCAAAAAGTCTAAGTTCCATTTTTACGACTGAGGCTTCGTTTCCGAGATAGGAGCCTCGCAAAAGGTGACAAAGTGAACATCACACCTAACTGGGACGAATACTATCACAGATAGAGAGGCGGTTCCAAGGGAATCATAAAGGAATCGTATGTGCTCAGTCCGGAAGTCACTATGAAAAGTTCACTGCACGCATGCGCAATGGAGTCCTCAAAGGAATTGGGGATTTCCAGCAACAACAATGCATGGAAAAGGTATGTAACGCAGCAAGAAGGACCGTGACAATGAGAAATGCGTTCAAGACAACACATCCCGACCTCAAACATCAAAACATGACCACCGAACACAAAATCCGAAAAGTTGAGCACGGTTGCATACCCCAGTTACACGCGAGGAATGAACGAATCATGTCATGTGGCATACGAGAGACAGGAGGAGGGAAAGAAAAACACAATATCAGATGATTGCGACAACGTGTATTTTTACACGCGACAACTGCGTAATATCCCCCCCACACACACACACAACAAACAACAAATGCTACAATATCTTACGCACAGACAGTCCGTGTCACTGTACACCAACTGAAGATGTCACTTTCACCACACAAAGGGGGTGGGGAGCAATACCAAAAGTGTTCGCACGCGATCATTGTGACGTAAAAGAGACCAGTTTTGGAAGCGCTGCACAGGCAAGTCTGGCTCTCGTAGTCTACGTTTGACCTTCATGACTGCTGTTCCCGCGAGAGGAGCTCGAAGGGTTGGTTCTCTCCGGCAGTCGTCCCAATCGTGTTGCAGGTGCTGGGATATGATCAGCAGTTCGCTCTAGGTTGTCATACGCATTGAAGAGTACTAGTATGTTGCATTGAAAGAAGTTGACGTGGTGGAGTGGGCAAGTCAAGTATCGCAACAATTGGTCTGTGGTGTTCGTACGGTGATACGGCCAATTTGTGCAGTGTGCCAGTGTTAAACAAAAACAATACTTTGCAGTTCCAGCTCCCTATTACACAGATGGCTGCGTATACGACCCAGCAGCTAGCAGACATGCATCTCATGTATGGGGAGGCACGTGGTAATAGCCGTGAGGCAAGGCGTCTTTATGGAGAACGCTTTCCACATAGACATTTACCGTCTCACACCTTCTTTCAGGTAGTGGACAGTCGACTGCGTGAAACAGGGTCAGTGTTACCACCGCGACAAGAAGTTGGAAGACCCCGAAGTGTACGCACACATCAGTTTGCAGAAGATGTGTTAACAGCGGTCGCAGAACATCCTGGCACCAGTACGCGAGTGCTCGCTCGGGCACGAAACACGTCTCATGTGAATGTTTGGCGAGTGTTGTCAGATGAAGGAATGCACCCTTTTAAACTGCAGAAAGTACAAGAACTGTTACCTCGTGACTTTCGCCCTCGTATGGAGTTTTGCCAATGGTTGTTGCATCAGCTGGACACAAACCCTCACTTCGGGGCAAACGTATTGTGGACAGATGAAGCCATTTTCACCAGGATGGATGTCTTCAATAGTAGAAACAGTCATGTATGGGACTTTGACAACCCACATGCACTTTTTGTGGCCCATCACCAGCACAGGTTTTCAGTGAATGTGTGGTGCGGGATAGTACATGATCATTTAATTGGACCATACATTCTCCCTGTTCGCCTGAATGGTCGCACGTATCATGCATTTCTTAGTGAGGTTCTGCCTGAACTGTTGGAGACCGTACCTTTGGCACTGCGGCAAGAAATGTGGTACCAACACGATGGTGCACCAGCTCATTTCGATCGTAATGTACGACATTTCCTGCATGACGTGTTTCGCAATAGGTTCATTGGTAGGGATGAGCCTGTGCCTTGGCCACCGAGGTCGCCAGATCTCAACCCTCTCGATTTTTTCTTCTGGGGAGAAATGAAAACCCTCGTATACGACACACCTGTCACATCAGCTGAGGACCTCGTTGCTCGCATCAACGTCGCCGCCGCGACGGTAGCAGATACACCTGGCTTGTGTGCTCGTACTCGACAATCCTTGATTCGTCGCTGTCATCTCTGCGTAGAAGTAAACGGCAGACATTTTGAAAACCGTCTGTGATTATTGCCCTCGGCAAATACCAGTGAGAACACTTTTGGTATTGCTCCCCACCCCCTTTGTGTGGTGAAAGTGACATCTTCAGTTAGTGTACAGTGACACGGACTGTCTGTGCGTAAGATATTGTAGCATTTGTTGTTTGTTGTGTGTGTGTGTGGGGGGGATATTACGCAGTTGTCGCGTGTAAAAATACACGTTGTCGCAATCATCTGATATTGTGTTTTTCTTTCCCTCCTCCTGTCTCTCGTATGCCACATGACATGATTCGTTCATTCCTCGCGTGTAACTGGGGTATGCAACCGTGCTCAACTTTTCGGATTTTGTGTTCGGTGGTCATGTTTTGATGTTTGAGGTCGGGATGTGTTGTCTTGAACGCATTTCTCATTGTCACGGTCCTTCTTGCTGCGTTACATACCTTTTCCATGCATTGTTGTTGCTGGAAATCCCCAATTCCTTTGAGGACTCCATTGCGCATGCGTGCAGTGAACTTTTCATAGTGACTTCCGGACTGAGCACATACGATTCCTTTATGATTCCCTTGGAACCGCCTCTCTATCTGTGATAGTATTCGTCCCAGTTAAGTGTGACGTTCACTTTGTCACCTTTTGCGAGGCTCCTATCTCGGAAACGAAGCCTCTGTCGTAAAAATGGAACTTAGACTTTTTGCTTGTTTTCGTGTGAGGAATCACCTCCCAAGCGTTGTAAACGACCTTTAGAAACACCCTGTATATATAAACTTTAATTTTCATATATTTGTCCGGAGTTGTTGAAAAAGTAAAGAACAAAACTAAGTTTGTAAACAAACTGTCAGGCACAATTTTGGAGTTTCTATTGTAAATCCTAAGAGTTTCTAGCGAGAAGGATGTGCCTTCATAGCCGGGCACCGTTTCTTGATGTCTGGTTGTGCACTTGAAACTTTCAAGACGAGATTCGGCTCCAAATTTAGTATATTATAAATTTGGAACGAGTATTTTATTTCAAAACATATGAAACAAAGATAAGAGTGTGAGTGACAAAATCAACCTTATTTTCCTGTTGAGTGTTAAAGCTATGTAGTCTGAAACAATGTTGTCTGCTCTACATACCTGCAGCAAAAAAGTTGTGTGGTAATTATTGACATTTCTCTTCCGAGATGATCGGTTACCCCCTTCAAGTTGTTCATGTACCCTTGGGGGTGCGCGTACCAGAGTTTGAGAACCACTGTCCTAAATCATCTAGGAACATTGGAACATCGTGTGTTTGATCACACTATTTTGAGACTGACATTCCTAATTATAAACACTATATTGTGCTGTACTGTTGGTTTATTGAATTATAACACATTGTATGCCAACCATTATTTTCATTTTTCAATAAAAATTTTCATAGTTATTCTGAGAAATTTGCTTAGGGTGTCCTTTTGCCCTTTCCTTGCCCCTCAAATATTTGAACGAAAATTCTAGACGGTTGTTCTTTTAGATTAAGGCTGAACAACAATAATTCGACAAATTTTACATGCATTTGAGAAATGAATTGCAAACTTAAAATTATAATAGTAATTTTCTTGAGAATATGGATTTGTCAGGTTCTTATTACCCATGAAGCATATCAAGATTACCACGAAATTCATCTCCTATTTTTCAGAAGTGGAGCCAATATGTTGATGCAGTTGTAACACTCAATGTGAAATATAAATAGTGATAATTTCTCTAAACCACAAGATAATATTTCGAAATACTAGTGGATTATTGATATGTTATCACAGGCAACGGATATGGATGCTTGCAAAGAATAATTTCCAAATCTTTATTGCTGTAGGAATCACAAAATGAAGCTAGTTAATGTTCAATTTGTTCCAGAACATTTTATTAATTGTTTGTGCTGCATAAGAACAATATCAACCACTGAGAAGTGTAGGTTAAGTATCTAACATTTACACTGTATTATGCTTTTTATAAACAATGAATTTTTGTATTTCAATTTTTCACGTTATAATATATGGACCGACGGAACGAAACACCATGAAGTTGTTCTGTATATAAAATAGGGTATTGTGAAACAGGATGTAGATTACTCAAAAGAAGGGTTTGTTGTTCCACCAGAATATGTTAATGTTATCTTTCCTGCATCTCACGGTAAAATTTTCATCGTTTTTAATTTTTTGTCATTTACATTATAGAGATAACACCAATTTGAATATAATCGAGTCAAATTTAATTAATTTAATGAACATAAACTTGATATTAAAGTTAGATGTATTTCTTCCCTGAATCCCATTCGACTATGAGGATGAGTGATGGTTGATGAAACCGCGCTCACAAAGGTCGAATCTACGTAATTCTATATTTTCAATCCCGTCCAATATCGTCACAAATTGATCAAATGTAATTTATAATACATAGAATATAAAAAGATAGAACATTTGAATTTTATTACTTGGATTTAATACTGCATACACATTGACATTAAATCAAAAAACATTAATTATAAATAATTTCTATATTAAAATCTATATCACCTATATTATTTCTGTATTATTTTTTGTGAATTAGTTTTTTGAATCTTGTCACATGCGTTTCCGACTTTCGGTAAATGGTTGAATATTCTAATTACCACGTGTTCTTCTTAGAATAGTACCCAACGGTCTGCTAAAGAGTTTATTTATTTGATTGATTGATTTGGTGTTTTAAGTCCACTCTATGCACAGTAAGACTCATCGGGACTGGACTTACAACTTAAAGTTGGATCCGAACCACTACGACCCCATGATTACAAGGCGACGACGATACCGCTGCGTCGTCGAGGAGGCCCTATGTCTTATGTCTAGTAAAGAGACAGAAAGGAATACATATAATGTATATTAGTAGATAAAGTATCTAACAAATTCGTACCTTTACAGATTTTGTAAATTTAAAAAAAAATGTTAATAAACCACGAATGTAGTGTAAATCAATATTTCGGTTAAAAGGTATGTGAACTTTATAATTAACGATATTGTTTGTTTATTATACATTCTTTTTTAAAATTCGATATCCCTATTACAACAATGCTACTCACAAAAGACTTTTCTAATAATTATTTTAAAATTTATACATTAATTTGTATGATCTCTTCAACTGAAATATTAATAAATAAATTTTGGTTTAACCATAAAGAGTAATGGTTCGATTATGTGTAGGTTGTTGACAAATATAAGAAAAGTTAAAATTAGTTGTCAGCCATTGGATGTAATGAAATCTTAAGTTTCGTCACGCCACCGCTGACTTTCATTGGCATGTTACATTTTGAACATCAAAAAATTCTAATTACTCAGAATATTTCCACTACAGAATATCTGTTAGTAAAAATTGCTTCGCAACCTAAAATTACCAATATCAGGAGAACCCCTTTCAAGCTCGATCGTTGAAAAAAACTGTTTTTAAGGAATAATAAATAATAATAAATCCAAGTAATACAGTTCAAATCCATACTATTTTTGCCAACAGACGCTGTCGTCCTTATTTGAAAATAAGTAACAGAAATACCTTAAACTTCTTTAAAAGGAAAAACAATAGAAAAATGTAATTGAATATTGGTTATGATCCACAAAATTCATATGTTTTTGATGTTTTCTGCATTTCCTTTATACTTTAGATATTTTTAATTGGACTGGAGGCAGACTTCCCTCATTTGCCATATCCAGGTTTGTCAAATATTAATATTATATTTTCGTATTTTATATATTCTATACTCCTGTGTTTGCAGACTTACGAACATGCTAACGAAAGAGTACCCTTGTACAAAAGAACACGGTATTGTGCAATATTCGGTCGATTATAATTTTCATTTCAGAATTGTGGTGACATTAGAGGTAATTTGTTACTATTTAACTTCAAGTTATTTTTCAAATTTCATATTTTCCTGAAACATTTCGCAATAGCAATACACTTTATCCGCGTAAGGTACGTACACCCAACGGCAAAAGAAACAGGAGGTGAATTGTCCATCACCATTTTCATTCGGTTTGTATTGCACAATATGATGATAATGAATTGAAATGAAGACGTCAATAAGCAGAGGTCAATGCCTGTTTCGTACCAACATAATTTAATTACTTAAAACATCACAGGATGTAGAATAAAATAAAAAAGTACTGAATATAACGATGGACAATTTGCCTACAATTATCTTGCCGTTGACTGTACAATTATAATGTTCGGGAAATACAGACATACACAATATACATACAATATATAACTTTCAAATATATAATATCATAGTACTATATATTTATAATGTACATATGTAGACTATATATATATTGAGTGTGTATGTGTGTGTGTATTTCCCGAACATTATAATACATTATATAATTATATATATAGAACACACACATAGGACTTTTCTGTTGGAAATGTGTCTCGTTGCAAAATTAATTCCGACTTGAACTATGCATGTGAATGTGTTTTTTTCATTGTTGCATTATGTTTATGATGCAAGTGGACATATTTGGTTTTTATTTATTCAAATATTTCTAATCACTTTTCTTCTTAATTGCATTATAATTCGCTGCATTTATATTCTATTTTTTTTTTTTTTGTAATTTCTGTGATTAACATATGTAATGTAATTTCTTTGAATAGGTCCCCCTGTACCTCGTCATGTAAGGGGTCAATACGGACGGGGACCTGAAATATATGGTACGTGTTGTACAGTGTAGATTACAAGAAACTATAGTAAATTCATACCTTATTTGTTTACTGCCTTCTTTCAGATGTACAAGTACTAAGAGAGTTTTTACTATGTACCGTATAATAAATGCAAAAAAGTAGCAGGAAAATTTCAGTATGCACATTACTCTGCAGTGTAATGTAAGGTGGTTGAAATTTTTTAGATAATTTTCTTTTATGATGTATCCTTGCCTCTATACCAGGCACATTCTGAACTGGCGCCTGGAAATCGAGTAACCATCGATCGGTTGAATTATGTTCGGTCGTCATCGTTTAGTTTCGTGTTCAACAGTGCCGAACGCTGCTTGCGGTACATAAAGAACTCCAGTCGAATACACTCCACATTTAGTTTCCTCCCTCGCTCAAATTTCAAGTAAAACACTGTGCATCTGACTAAGGAAAAGTAATATCAAGTTCATGTTCGTTACCTGTTTGGTCCAATTTATATTATAGTCATTTTATTTATTTATTTATCTAATTATATTTTACTGCTGAAAAACAGCATACAAACCTAAAACACCAGTTTTGTGTACATATCTAGGCAAAAAAAACATTCAAAATTGGACAAAAAACACTATATATAAAGTTAACTACATACTAAAAGTTCACGAAAAGACACAAATTCAATAGTGCACTCTGAAACATTCATTATGTAGTACATTGTGTACTTTGATTCAAGTAATCACGGTGTTGTGAAAGTAGTACTTAGCTCTAAGTATATAATATTGAGCCCGTATGTAATAGTAATCTTAGATTTTAGCTGTAGGCTATATGGAATTTATAGTTCTACATTATGTAATTTACAAATAAAGTTGTAATCTTGTTTCTTCTCTCCAACAGGCGATCAGTATTTAATTTATCTAATATATGTATTATGATAATGAAGATAGAATCTAAAAAGTATTAACTTTTAACACAAATATTTAATGAATGTTTTCTGTCCATTCTCGACCGGTATGTTTTCATTACTTTTTATTATTATTATTATTATTATTTGTATAGGGGTGCGTCGTGCTTAAGGGGTGCAGAGCTTACTATGGGTCGTGCGATATGTATGTAGATCGAAAAACAGTTCTATTTACATACTGCTCATTATATATTTTGCATCTTTTATAACCACATGGAACACATTTTTGCTTTACACACATTAAAGGTATAATATTAATATGAATGCCAGTAATAAGATAATCCTGAATGAGGAAAATATAGATAATGAAAAGGCACAAATAGAAGCAAAAATAATATGAGAAATCTCATAACTAAATTACATGAGCATTTTAAGAGAATTGCATATTCCTGCTTCAAACTCAATTGTTATTAATAGTTGTTTTTAAATAGCGATAGTTATATTGCACAGAGGTTAATCGAGACTGAACTACATTTTGGACATCGGGAATCGACACCTGAAATGTCGGAGCAGATCGCTAAATAGCGATTGTATACTGTATTGTGTACTGTAATAAACGTGATGCCCTGTTTTGTTTTTTATTGTTGAGATTAAAATTGGGGGTGCTGAAAGGGGTGCGCAAGCAACCACTCCCCTTGGGACCGTATATGCCAAGGTGCCCGCGGAGTGGTGGCTAGCGCGACGAAAAGTAAAATCGCATCTGCCGGCATTTAGACGCACAGCTGTACGCTGACCTTGGCACTGGACGCGTCAGTGCTTCATTATCCAGATAGCTGGTGTCCAGTTTGCACGCGTTTGTGAAGTGTTAAGGAGTTCCGACATATCTATTGCTTCCGATTTGATTATAAATATCAGTTTTCAACAAGAGTTCGCCTTTCTTGTACTCTAAAATCACTAATTAAAATGTATACAATAATGAAAAATTATTAGCACAAAAGCCACCACTTTATAAAATTCTGCCGCCCTCGGCCATAGTTCGCATAGATCAAAATAAGCACCTGTGCATACTCAAATCAAAGTTCTAGCTACACCTATGACACAGAGAATAATAGTGATGATCCTGTTGGGTAACAGAATACCTCGAAACATACTAAATATGCTTACGTATTTCAATGCATAATCTCTGCAGTTCTAATTGTTTGTAGGTGGTACAAACAGTGACCATGCATACTGTATATGGTACGCAACGAATTTGCAAAATACTTAGGTACTACAGAGCATTCCCTGACATTCGCCACGAGATTCGGCGGCAAGCGGCCCGGCATCAGCGCTTGTCTTTCCCGGTGAACGGGTCCGTGACAACCGGTAGAGTCGGCTATTAAAATTACAGTTTTCATATTGTGTACTAACCTTGACTACAGAAGGTGTTGAAAATGATGTCCCTCTGCTGCAACACATTCCTGGCATCTCCGAAGGAAATTTCCATTTACACGTGCAAGTTCGTCTACTGTAATTCTCCCGATTTCTCATACAATACTCTCTTTTAACCCACGGGTGGTGTGCGGATTGTCTTTGTATACTTTATTTTTAGATTTCCCTATTTTTCTTTCCGCTTTTACTCAGAACTGACCCTGTTACTGTAAACTTTTTTACGAGGTTTAATATAATGGTCCTATGAGGAACGGGAACACCAGGAAATTTCGTTGCAAAACGTCGTCGCACTTCTCCACAATACCTCTTTCCGAAGTAACACTCGACAAGATAAATCAAATCCTTTGTTGTAATGTAAACTTTTGTGGTGCCATATTAAGCCACGACACAACACAACTTCCGAGGGAGGATTATACTGGCGTCAGTCTGCAACGTCAACAGAAGGGGAAAGAGAGCGAAGGCAGGGAGAACGAAAAAACAGACTGTAGCGTGCGTCTGTCGCAGACCCCGTTCACCGGGAAAGACAAGCCCTGACGCCGGGCCGCTTGCCGCCAAGTCTCGTAGCGAATGTCAGGGAATGCTCTGTATAATGTAAAGTGGGTTGATGCAGCTAAAATGTCCGGGTGTTATTTAACACGTCATTACATATTATGTAAAAATACACATACTTATACTCTGTCCCGGCTATCTGTGGACGAAGCAACCGAAAACAAGGCTCTGCGCTGGTAGTATTGGCTTCACCAATGAACAAATTAGAGGGAATGGGATTGCATGGAGGGGGAAAAGCAACGCAGTTAGCAGCCTTCGGAGCAGCGTGTACTACTTCGCTCTGCTCCCTCTCTGCTGCAATGCGAGGCCTTGCTCCAGAGGGAGGGTCTATCTTGTAGTCCTATTTGATTTCAGGCTGCCACTTTTAAGGAAGGTTATCCTTATATTTGAAGCTTAAATTCAATGCACTTCTCTGCCACCTTAAAAATTAGTTGTTAATAAGTAATATTGGGATAACCAGGACAGAGTATAGTGAAAGTGATCCCCATGGCTATTCGTGAGACACTTCTGTTTTGAAAAATAAACATGTACACACTTCCATATCTACAGGTCATGGTCGTATTTAGAGGGTGGGGGTTAGGGTTCAACCCCCTCCCCGAAACTTCTGGCATCTTGGATTAATGGAAGTTCAGAAACTAAATTTGTAACAAATTTTTAAAAATGTATTCGCAGCTCCACAAAAATACAACAGGGAGACAATCCTGGAATGATCGAGCTAGAATTTTCAAATATTTTGAATTCTGAAATTTGAGCGAAACGGGTTTAATTCTCAGAATCGCAGCCCACCCGCGACCCCTTTATTTTCACTTCTGCTGTCCTCTTTCCAGTGCTGTTCCTGGATCAGACTGAAAAATCTCTTGTGATTGTCCCAAAATTCCAGTCCGAACTTTTAAATTCCCCCTTCATAAGAGTTCAAACCTAGGATATCCAGCTTCGTAGCACGTTGCATTCACTATCCTTCACCCAGCGGTTCGATACAGTAGATACATTTAACCCATATCCGGTCCTATAAAACCCATACTTGTATAGTGCATAGTGGTTGTATATAATGATGTTTGGTAAGCATAGGAACAATATGAGCGTCGGAAAGTGGGATCGAACTGGTTCATAGAAACCCCCGTCCCTTCTCTCTGAATTGACATCGTTTATTGCAAGTTACAAAATAGCATAATGTTTGCTAGTTTTTTTGTTAATAACGGAAATAAAGTCCAGGTAGTTAGTATTCCAACAGAATAACCAAAGAAAACGGCATTAGATCGAAAAATTGAGTTTACAATACAGGCACCAGGTTTTGTTTTACCATTTAACCCAAAGAATTACTGGTTTCCAGTTTTCAAAATTGCAAAAATTAAGTTTTATGTGAATGGTGAAACAACATAAACATTGTGACTAAATTTTCTCTTTTCTTTTTAAAGCTTTTTCTTTTTCTTGAGGTACCTAAAACTTAATAACAAAATATAACAAATGTATCATTCGTAAAATAAATAAATAAATAAATAAATAAAAACAGTTGATCTGCATATTCACGCTTCTGATGGATAGAGTAGAAAAGTCTCATCAAGGATAGCAATAATAATAATAATAATAATAATATACGTTTGGAATTAATTATTTTATGAAATTTTAAAATATTATTATTATTATTATTTCTATTTTTCAAATTTCTTGTGACGCCCATGGGAACAATTATGATGAAACCCCCCAATGTTTATTTCAGCCTACGGCCATACTATAGGTCTTTTCAGTTCTTACGGCGGGCGCTCTAGAAGCTGGTAAGGGAAGTGGGGACCGGGGAATTTGCCGCAGATCAACCAGACATCAGCGGTTGCGCCGAGAGGTACGACGTGGAGGAAATAAGTACTACGTGAATCTCGTTCTACTGGCTGCAGCGTTTCTTATCGCGCTGGATTGGTCGCTTCATCACTCCCCACTACCCTTGCCAGCATATAGAGCGCCCGCCGTAAGAACTGAAAAGACCTATAGTCAAATAATACAGTATGTTACTAGTATTTCGTAATTATTGACTATTGTGTATGTAAACACACAAGGGATCTTCCTGGTGGCCTAGTGGTAACGTCGTCGTCTAGCAATCAATCAAGACTACTGTGACTTGATGTATATTGACCTCAACTGTTAACTAGAAAGACGTCTACAGCGAGTACAAAATGCATGTGTGCGCTATATTTATAATATCAAATATTTTGACCACCTGACCCCGGCTTTCAAGGAGCTAGGCTTGTTGGATCTTTCCACTCGCCGCCGTTTCACGCTCTTACAGCGCTCTACAAAATAGTAAACTCACGAGAGCCCTCCTACCTACTTTCTCAATTTCAACCCCTAAGTTCAGCACACATCTTTGCCACCCGTTCGAGAGACAACTCTCTGCTGGCCATTCCCTCCCACAAGACAACGTTTTATGGAAATTCCTTAACGGCCACTGCTACCAGAGCGTGGAACGACCTCCCTAATGACATAAGAAACTCTTCTTCACTCGGCCAATTCAATTCAAAATTCAAAAAAATCATCTTCTGGAGTCAACTTACCAGTACTGAAAACAGGGAAATAAAATTAAACCTTCGTGTAAACTTGTAGGACCAACACCCAGCGACTTTTTCTGTAATTTGAGTATGTTTGTTGTGTGTGTGTTTATGTTTTACGTGTATTTTTTCTTTTTTACTTTTCTTAGTGTGTATGTATTTTTCTGTTTTAATTTTTTATGTTATTTTGCGTGTTTTTCTTTTATTTTTCTTGGGTTTTTTCTTTTTTTTGTATATTAATGTTCTTAGTTTTTATATATTTCATTATTTGGTATGTGAAGATTTTTGGTTTTTATATAGTTCACAAACAGTTAGCTATAAAATCAATTTATAAAATGTAAAATAGAGATGGTTGAGTGGAAGAAAAGGCTTGTGCCTTAACTTCGCCATCCAAAATAAGGAATAAATAAATAAATAAATGGGTCTTGGGTTCGACATCCAGTGGAGCCACATAGTGCCTACTTCAAACTCTAGGTCAAGTCCTAGTTAGCCCATGCATAAAGTGGGCTTAAATTTCTGATTAACACGGAGGATTTGTTCGTGAACTACAGCGTGTAGTTAACATCAAACCAAACAACTTTTCTTTGCTACTTGTTGCTATTGAGGGTTTTTCATCGCTACGGGTCCTAGAAAAGCATAATATTTTATTATTTTGTTTGTAGCCGGATATCGTTACCACTGACAATTATTTTATCTGTTATTTGACATACTAGAAACATTAGTATTATACTGGTTTCCTCCTTTATATATATATATATACAATATTTAATAAATATACAATATACACCATAGTAATACATTAACACTTTATGAAATTTTATATTGCAGGTATGAGTAAGGTACCTTTTCCATGCTGTTGACGAAAGTCTAATTTGAAAGCAATTTTCATTCCTTTAGACGAAAGTATTGTAATAAAAATTCAAGTTTTCCTGATATTTGAGTAATAAAATAATGTAGAAAGGCAATAAAGGAACATTTTGATCACTAAATGTTGTTTAACTTTCATGACAATAAGGTGATATTCATGTATTTTATTGTAATAAAAATTCATTGTAAATGAATTAAAAATTATCTTCAGTAATTTCAAGAACTCTATGTAAACTAATTACCAATTGTTGGAGTTGTGAGGTTGCTGATTGAAATCGGTTGATTTTCGGGTTTGGTATTGATTGGTACTGAGAGCAATGAACAATTTAACAGGCTGCAACACTATACAACGCGATTGTTTTATCTCCAACCATAAAGACATCGTATATAACTATGGATCCGTCGGTACGGTATGTGTCTCTCACTGAGGAGGCCAAAGTCGGATTCCAGGAGGAGTGATTTCAGAAATATTTCCGTCCATGCCTCTTATGCTAATACCATGGAGGGTAACGGCGATTGGAGTACGATGTGGATTACACCAACTGTACTAAGGCCAAGGTCATGAGCATGTGTGAAGCTCTACCTTCACCAAAATTTGATTTTTTATTTGAAGGGAACACCAGTGATGTTCCCAGTATTATCCCGGCAGCTGTTAATTTTGGGGCGAAAACTACAAGAAAGGGGAAAATGTGCAAAAAAATAGGGAAATTGGACGTCATTGCATTAATGCCCTACACAATTACTTATTTCTGTCTCACGGTTGCTTCTGTTTTTCTTCTTCTGGTGGAGTATAAGCGCTTGAAATATTGTATTTCGTTTCACTCTGAACTCTAATTGAAAAGTATAAGAGCTATCAAGTTATAAGTTGAATTAATAATAAAGACTGAAGGTAAAACAAATTTTGCAAATTTAATGTCTAAATGAAAACGAAATCAATTAAGCGATTCAATTTATTTCTGTGGGGCTAGTCTCACTGCTGATGTAGTCGCTGGTTGTGTGTTTACAATAGCCTTTGATATGTGGTAAAAGTATTTGTTCAGAATGCAGGAAACTTTAAGTTCGGGAATGTCTTCGTGTCTTGCAATTCCAATTTAAACTCAGAGATGGGTCAAGAAGTTATGAGTAAGTAGTGCACATAAACAAGCATATAGAGAATTCCGTCACAGCAAGTGCGTATGCATTTCTATTGTTAAATAGTATTGACGTTAGTACCTTGTGTTGTAACTGCAGATATTCGAGATGTCATATGTATAGTATCACGCCGTGAGCGTGACTTGAACCGAGTGCCCCGCACCTCCACCACGTCTACATCTACAATTTAGGGGGATCGTAGACAGACTAATCCAGTCTCGAGCTACTCGGTAAGCGAGAGGGACGTTTGTACCAGTTAAGGGGGCAAGCCCCCGTGAAATAGGAACACAGTAACATTGGACTTAAACACTTCACTTGACTGAACAGGCGGGGTGAGGAGAAGACATAGGAATGTTCGTTAGCTGTAGCGCTGTTGGAAGTTCTCGCCCTCGCTGGTCCTTGCTTGGATGCGGCCCTGTAACTCCGTGCTCCTAAAACTACAACTACCCTAACGATGTCCCGATATATTAAACTGATTTACTCCCCCGTTCCATCGCTTCTCGAAAAGTGGGCGTGGTTTGTACCGATCCATTGCTCCTGATAACGAAAGTGGTTTTTCCGGATCAGGTGCTCCCGATCCATCGCTTCCGAAAGTAAGGAAATGAACACTCACAGAATGTATATAAAAATCTGTGCCACATACACAAACAAAACTAACATAAATATGTAAAGAGAAGTAAATAAACAACTGAGTATTTCGCAATAATAAATGCAAATAATAAGCAAATAAATAAATAAATGATCAGTAGGTACACAATAAGGTAATCCCTAACCTAACATAACCTAACCAAACCAAATTCCTCCTGAAATATCTTCGTAACTGATGAAAGTTCTTCCCTCGCTCTGCAGTTGTGGCTGCAACATCGGGAACGCAAAATGTGTTTTCATACTAATAATCTGATTATTGAGATTTATAGTGACGCTGCCCCTGCAGGGATTTGACTTTCGATATTTATGTACACATTGCCAATAGCCAGAACCATTTTTCCTGGTTTTCTTAAGATTGAACCTGTATCCTTGGTGAAGCAATAAACTTTTCCCGCTCTTACTTTCAATAAAGTAAAGGTCCTCCATTTTCCAGCCAGAGAACCTGGTGAGAAAACATACTCATAGTGATAATATTGCTATTGTTATTATTGTTGTTATCAACATCATTATCATTATTATTATTAAACCAGTAAAGCGGAAATAATCTCACACACATATACACACGCTCGCGCGCAAAATATATATGTACATAGGCCATGGCCTATTAAGATTACTTACTTAATTGCTTTCAACGAGAACAGATTCTTGCAACACACGACACCACACAGCTATAGTAAAATTTTCGTCTCAAGGAAGTTTGGATACACAACTGACGCTTCTGGGGCGATGGATCGGGACCCGGAAAAAACACTTTTGTTATCAGGAGCGATGGATCGGGACAGACCACGCCAACTTTTCGAGAAGCGATGGAACGGAAGACACCCTTAAACTATCACGTTCCATGACTACTCTTTCTTTTCAACAATAATACGGAGCTACAGCGCCTTGAATAACGTAGTGTGGAAAACGACCCAAGAAACTGGTTCCCGAAACGGATGAGAACATAGATGGCAGTGCGATCAGTATCGGTGCTTATTTTCTTATGAAAGTAATTCGGCTTTGTTAGTTTTTGGAATATATTGTGTAGATTTGCTTGTCTTGAAAGGCGGTACGTGAATTGATGGAAACTTTTATATTTGTGGAGTGATTTCCAGTCACGAAATGACATTAATTCGGAAAGAAAAATAAAATAAAATGAATAAAAGTAGTGTAATTGATGATACTATAAACTCAACAAATGATGAACCCCCCTCAGGCAGATTTGGCTACACTTAAACCTTGCTCAAGATGAGCATATGAGCTTTTTGCTCAAGTGTAGCACCCTGTCTAATCCAAGATTTTTGTAAAAATGCCCTCGGGAATTTCCCGAAACTACAGTGTACAAATGATGAGCCCCCTCAGATTGATTTGCCCATACTTACAAAAGTTGCATCAGCCAGATTGTTGTCCTTAAGCTTGTTAAAAATATGCCCCTTCTTGATATTGTTTTGGATACACTTGAAATTAAGCCAAAATCCTCATAAAACACACACCCACACACCCACACACACACACACACACACACACACACACCCACCCACACACACACATGCTTACTTCTGGTTTATTTCTATTGCATCATGCTGTGCAACAAATTATTATCCAATATTATGCATGTGTTGTTTTCTGATTGGTTAATTATGACATAATGTGATGATGTGTTATATTCTGATTGCTTTGTTGTTTCAGATGTTTTAATCCATGCTTAGGGTATATAAAGAGATTTTGCATTACATATCAGCCAGTATTGTGAGAGTGGCTGAGGAGTACAGATGTGTTGTTACAGTGCTTCTCATACTTACAGGCCTGTTTGGTTTAATATATAATATTTCTTATTATTCATATTAAATATATTTCTGGTATATTGAACAAAAAGGGCTTATATTTTGTATAAAAAATCTGATATTTGTTGCATCCAGCTTGTTTGTTGTAATCCACTCTTATTTAGAGTCAGGCTTATATCTGTCCCAGCCTGTTATACAAAAATCAATACATAACACAGTGCTAGGTCATTGCCTTTCTAGGACATGCATGTCTGTGCAGGCATTTGCGGAAGGTCAGTGTAGATCAATATTTATTCTCTTTTTCCACTTGTAGGCTATTAGCTTTACAACCTGTCATAATAAGCATAGAGTTTTGATTTAAAACCCAAAAAATTTTGTATAATAAACCGAGAATAAAAATTAATAATATTAACATATTAAATATACACAAGAAATATACAAAGCACACAGCTGAACAAAATATATATATATATGTATATATATATATATATATATATATTAAGTACAAAATTTTGAATTGAACCCCAGGAAATCTTATATAATAAACCAACAACAAAAAATGCCAAATCAAAAATATTGCAATCAGTGTAATAAAAATATATCCAGCCCGAATTTTGCTAGGCACCAAAAAAATTGTGACCCAGGCAAATATAGAACTCCCACAAAAATATGCCCCAAATGCCATAAAATATTTAGCAAGGCATATTTCAATAGACATGTAGGCTCTTGTTCTGCACAGTCATCAACATTGCCCCCACAACCATCTACATCTGGTCTGAAAAGGAAGCATGAAACACCTGTTAATGCTGGACCAGCAAAGCAGCCACGCTATGAACCCATCCATAGCAGTTTTAACGGCCAATTAAGGGATCACCGTTTTGTATCAGAGCCAAAATGTGACATTAAGAATTTTTTGAACAGTATAAATTCTGATGTGCAGGCAATTCTAAATGCACAAAATGGCTCTTATAAGCTGTCCCTCAAATTGTTTACACAATATAAGAAGCCAAATGGCACAAAATTTACACAGCCCCACATAACAGAAACTGTACCGGTATATTCGAATGCAAATTCAGACAAAATAATAAGCAGTTTGATAGATCAATTGAATATTAAACACTCTGAATTTGCAGCAAAAGAGTCTGGATGGAGCCTATGCGGTTCTCCACACAAGCTCTATGTTAATATTTCTGAATTCAGCTCATTACAAGGATCTACATATCTGCCATTACCTGCCAATATTAAAAACAAAAGAGCCGTGGTTAACATAGAAAATACCGACCAGAAATGCTTTTTGTGGTGTATTTTAGCTGCTTTGTTTCCAGTTTTAAGGAATCCTGAGAGAATAAGTTATTATAAACAGCATGAACATATTTTTAATGAAGCAATGAAGGGCTTAGAATATCCAATGTCTGTTCAGAATATTGATAAATTTGAAAAAAAGGCCAGGAATATCAATGGTAAACAATTATCTATTAATGTATTTATTTGTGGCAATTGCTTGATAGCACCTCTCAGAATCAGTACATTTGATGATGATTCTGCTGTTCCGATTGATCTGCTCTTAATTGAAGGGGATGATACACGCCATTATACTCTGATACATAATCTTGAAGCTTTAGTCAGAACACAACTAGACAAAACTCATAGAATATTCAAGTTGTGCAGAAGATGTTTGTCTGTATTTGATGGTCAAAAAATGGTGAATGGGGTTCGGGAAGAGAATGCAGAAATTGCTAAAAACAAGTTAATTGAGCATCTGAAATACTGTGGCAACCATAAACCTGTTCATATGGTGATGCCTAATCCAAGTGAAAATGCCAAATTCAAAAAATTTGAAGCCTTGTTGGAACACCCAGCATATATACTCTGTGATTTTGAATCAAATCTCAAACCTCTTGCATTCTGTAGCCCAGATCCAGATGAACCTTCAATTACATCATACCAGCTACATGAACCTTCTAGTTTTTGTTATATAATTATACAGAATGGTGTTGCTAGTGAACCACACTTATACATGGGAGCAGATGCCATCAAAGAATTTGCAGATAGAATAGAAAATGAGTGCCATAACATAGCATCTTTCATTCATTGTTTTCTGCCTAATTGGCAGGTTTTTCACTGCAATCTCCAGCTTTCCCTGTTCTCTGCCTTACGCTTCGTAATAGCATACGACCCAGTTAATTTAATATCATCCATAAGCTGATATCTCTTTCTTCCACGGACTTTTCTTCCTTCAACCATTCCCTCCAAGGCATCTCTTAGCAGGCAGTTTCTTCTTAGACAGTGTCCTAACCAGTTTCTTTTCCTCTTCTTGATGGTCTCCGGTATAGATCTTTTTTCACCAACTCTTTTCTGTACGGCTTCGTTTCTTACCTTGTCCGTCCATTTTACACGCTCCATTTTTCGCCATGTCCACATTTCAAAAGCTTCGAGTCGTTTCTCTTCATTTCTTCTCAACGTCCAGGTTTCTGCACCATATAGTGTTACACTCCACACAAAACATTTCACTAATCTCTTCCTTAGACCTATGTCCATGGGTCCACAAAAAACATTTTTCTTCTATTGAAAGCTTCTTTTGCTATTGCGATTCTCATTTTCACTTCTTGGTTGCAGCTCATGTCACTGCTTATAGTGCATCCGAGGTACTTGAAGCTATCCACTTGCTGGATTCTTTCACTGTTTGCTCTCACATTAATATTCCTTGGTTTCCGTCCTATAACCATTGCCTTTGTCTTCTTTACATTAATCTTCATCCCATACTGCTCACAGCTGCTGTTTAACTCTTCTAACATACTATTTATGGTTATTTCATCCTCAGCGAATAATGCCATGTCATCAGCAAATCTTATGCAGTTTATTCTTCATCCTCCTAATTTGACACCTCCTGTGCCCTGGAAACAAGTTTTCACTATATCTTCTAAATAAATATTAAACAAAGTAGGCGATAGGCAGCATCCTTGTCGTACTCCTCTTCCAATTTCACAGCCTTCTGTCATTTCGTCTCCTGTTCTCACTTTAACTCGTTGATTCATGTATAAGTTGCTTAGAAGTCTTCTCTCTTTCCAATCTACACCAATTTTCTTCAGAATTTCTAAAAGTTTAACCCAATTCACTCTATCAAAGGCTTTCTCCAGGTCTACAAATACTACAAACACCTCCTTTCCTTTCTCTAAATATCTTTCCCCAATGGTCCTCAGTAAACCAATTGCATCCCTTGTACCTCTTCCTTTCCTGAAACCAAACTGTTCTTCCTCTAACTCGCCACTGACCTTCGATTATAGGCGTCTGTTCAGAATTCTTAGAAGAATTTTTGCCGAGTGAGATATCAGACTGATTGTCCTGTACTCAGAACATTTTCTGGCATTGCTTTTCTTCTGCAGAGGTACCAAAACAGTCTCCGTGAAATCTTGTGGCCAATCCCCTTTCTCATAGATTTCATTGCATAAGTGCAGTATTTCTCTTTTTCCATCTCCCAGGCATTTGATAAGTTCAACAGGAATTTCATCAGTGCCCGTTGCTTTCCCATTCCTCATTTCTTTGAGTGCTTGCTCAAATTCTTCATTCAGGATATAGTATCCTTTCTCATCGTCAGGCACGTCGTCTTCATTTTCTACATTCAGACTGTCTGGGCGATTCTCTTTCTGGTAGAGCTCTTCAACGTACTTTCCCCACACATTCGATATTCCTTTTTTGTCTGTGATTTCACATCCTTCCTCGTCTTCTATCATCCACATTGTTTTCCATTTCTTCTTTTGGAAGCCCAAGCAGTTTACTTCACGATACATCAAGTCATACCTTCCTCTTTTTTCCAGTTCTTCAATTTCTTCACATTTTTGTTTCATCCATTGTTCTTTTGCCCTGTCAGTTTCTCTTCTTAGCTGGTTATTCAGTATCTTGTAATTATGTCTTCCCTCTTCTGTATTTACATTCTTCCATTTTCTCCGTTCCTCCATTTTTTCCAGCATACTTTCAGTAATCCATGGTTTCTTTGCGGCTAGGACCACGTGTGAAACATAAAGTTATAGCAGTGCGTTATGTGGATGACAGGATTATAATGGTGAAACGTCAAGGAAAGAAGAAAGACTTAGTGTTAATACAAGTGTATATGCCACATAGTGGGTTGTCAGAAGAAGAAGTGGAGGAAAACTATGAGAAGATAGAGGAATTGATGGAAAAAGAGAGAAAGGATTCGTGCATTATCGTAATGGGTGATTGGAATGCTGTAGTAGGAGAAATGCAGGATGGAAGTACAGTAGGAAGATATGGATTAGGCGAGAGAAATGAGAGAGGGGAAAGCCTGGTAAATTTCTGTAAAAGAAACTCCCTAATTGTTGGAAACACACTGTTCCAACAACATAAGAGAAGGAGGTACACCTGGATATGTCCAAGAGATTGTAAAAGATACCAGATAGATTACATACTGGTACAAGAAAAATTTCGAAATTGTTTGAAAAATGCGAAGACATTGCCAGGAGCTGACATTAATTCAGACCACATCTTGCTAATAGGAGAAATCAATCTTACATTGAAGAAGATAACCCAAAACCAGGTGAGCAAGAAACCCCACTTAGAGAAGCTAAGGGAAGAAGACGAAAGACAAAAATTTGCAGAACATTTCCAAGGAAACTATAATAAGTTTAAAGCTAGTTGTAACAATAAGGATGAGATGTGGGATGGAATAAAAAGCTGCTTACATAGCATCTAATGTCTTATTAAAATCAAAACCCATGTTGCCTTTAACAGAGAAACAGATTGAAGATTTCAACAATGCAGAAAAATGCCCGATATGTGATTCTGAATTTTCAGATACAAATATCAAGGTTCATCACCATTCTCATACAGATGGTAAATTCTTAATGGCACTGTGTAATAGCTGTAATATTAAGATCCAGAGACCAAAATTTGTCCCTATATTTTGCCATGGAGCATCCAATTATGATTTCCATCATTTGATCAGGTACGAGGGGTTTGACAAGCAGAATTTAAATATTTTAGCTGAAAATAATGAAAAATATATTGCCATTAGCAAAATAATTAAAGTTAATGGTGTTCCTATTCACTTAAGATTTCTTGATTCATACAGAATTTTATCGGCTAGCCTGGCTACACTGGCCACTCAATTATCTGATGATCAATTCAAAATCACATGTGCTTTGTTTCCAAATCAGGACCTGAAATTAATTAGGCGGAAGGGTGTATATCCATATGATTATGTTACAGATTTTTCTAAATTTGATGAGTGTTCTCTGCCACCACAAGAAGAGTTTTACAGCAAAATCAGAGGATCTGGAATCACTGATGATGATTATCACCATGCCCAGTTGATGTGGAACAATTTAAAATGCCAGATATTTGGTGATTATCACAAGGCATATTTAAAACTTGATGTGACCCTCTTAGCTGATATACTGCAGGCATTTAGAAAATCTTCCATGCAAAATTATAAGCTGGATCCAATGTATTTTTACAGTGCTCCGGGCCTAGCATGGTCTGCAATGTTTTTGAACACTAAAATGCAGTTGGATCTGATCCAGGATCAAGATATGTATCTGTTTATGGAACAATGTATAAGAGGGGGCATGGTGCAATGCTCTCAGAGATATGCCAGAGCAAATAACAAATATATTCCTGATTATGATCCATCAAATTATATACTGTATGTAGATGCCAACAGCCTCTATGGTTATGCTATGATGGATAAATTGCCATATGCAGGGCTTGAGTGGGTTTAAGATTTCAATATTAAAGATCTTCATGATTTTGATGACAGTAACTATGGCCTGTTCTTAGAGGTTGATCTGACAATTCCTGATGATTTACACAACACATTTTCTGATCTGCCCCCAATTCCTGAGGTTGAGTGCTCACCTGGCTCTAAACAGAAGAAATTGATGATGACTCTAGAGCCGAAACAGGATTATGTCATATATTACAAAAACCTCCAGTTCCTGATGAAACATGGTGTTCAAGTGACCAAAGTTGGAAAGGTTTTGAGGTTCAGGCACTCAAGATGGTTGAAGCCATATATTGATACAAACACAGAGCTTCGAACATCTGCAATGAGCCAATTTGATAAGACCTTGTTTAAATTGATGGTCAATTCAGTGTATGGCAAAACAATTGAAAATGTCAGAAAACATATTGATGTTAAAATAATTACTGACCCCAGCCGGAGCAAAAAATTGATTGCAAAGCACAACTTCAATTACAGAAGAATTTATGATGAAAATATGGCACTTTTCAACATGAAAAAAACAAAGATTAAGTTTGATAAGCCTATTTATGTAGGGGCTGTGATATTGGAATTGGCCAAATTACACATGTTAAAATTGTTTTATAATGTGTTGAAGCCTTTTTATAAGGATCGTATAAAACTGATGTACATGGACACAGATAGTTTTATTCTTGATATTCAAACAGAAGATGTTTATCAAGATATAGCACAGCCTGAATTGTTTAAATATTTTGATACCACTGAACATTCAAAAATTAAACACCACAACAAAAAGGTGCCTGGCAAGTTAAAAGATGAGACACTTGGTGATGTTATTGTGGCATTTGCTGGGTTAAGGGCCAAGATGTACAGTTTTGAAACATGTAGTGGCGCTGTTGCAAAAAAAGCCAAGGGCATTGGCAGAGTAATTGTTGACAAAGAGCTTGAATTTGAAGATTACAAAAATTGCCTCAAATCATGTAGCACAATCAGAACATCAGAAAATAGAATTCAGAGTGTGGATCACTTGTTGACTACAAATATTGTAAGAAAAGTGGCTCTGGACCCACATGATGACAAGAGATGCATTTTGTCATGTGGCATACATACTCTACCATGGGGTCATTGTGATTTGAAAAGTGGTAATCAATGCCCAATTACAGAGCATGATTTGAAATAAATAAACATGCCTATGAACTTATTTGGGTTCAAAAAACAGGCTATTATGGACCTGCCAACACCACAACCCTCTTTTGATATAATATCTAAACTAAGTGCTTTGTTAATTATTCATCTGAACAGCATACTTACAGATGTTGATGATGAAACAGGTAAAACATTGTACATATTTAACAATAATTTAAATCATTACCAATTACCTGTAGGTGGTCAATTGCAATTTATTACAACCCCTGACGGTAATGTCAAGATTTCAGTAGGGAGAAATATTTTTAGAATTAAGCACTCAAACATGATTTCTGGCACTGTATATACTGTTTCTGCTGGTGACTGCTTATATATTGAGGTCCCGGCATCCTATGACAAGCTTATACCTTTTTTTATAGAATTAAGAATCAGATATTCAATAATAAATAACCACTAAAACAAAAATGCCTAATGATATATTTGGCCATACAAGGCATGAAG
This sequence comes from Lepisma saccharinum, assembly GCF_977018435.1. Lineage (NCBI taxonomy): Eukaryota > Metazoa > Arthropoda > Insecta > Zygentoma > Lepismatidae > Lepisma > Lepisma saccharinum. The sequence continues at coordinate 9,159,842 of NC_139233.1, forward strand.
ATCACAGTGATGAGATTCTGATGCTTGATGTCAGAGTCAAGAAATTAAGAAGTGATTTACAAGCTTTACAAACCACACTCAATGCCAGTCTTCAACTAGAAATTACAAATTTGCAATCACAATGCATGGACCCTCTTCTTAAAATTGATTCTGAACTCAAATTGATGCTTCAAAAATATACTGACTTGGCCACATTGGATAATTTTCAAAGTTTAGAAGAAGCTGTAGCAGCTCTTCAAGCCAAATTTATGACCCAGGCCACCAACTCTGAGCAATTGAAACAGCAATTGGAAGAGCAGATAAACAATGTCCAGACACAGCTCCAAACAATTGTCAAAAGCATAAAATCACAAGAAGATTTGATCTAGTGATTTCCACTCTAAAGGAACAGATTCAATCACTCCAGATACCTAATCTGGACCCCTTGAACAATGCCGTAGCCGAGGTTAAAGAAAAAATTGAGACACTTGAAAATTTTATGAACAACTTGCCATCTTCTGATGCTTTGAGTGCAATAACTCGGAGTGTTGCCAACATTAAGCTGCAACTTGAAACATATGAAGATTTTGGAAAAATTCAAAGTACCATAACCCATCTTGAGGGTACAATAGCAGCAGTGCAAAGTGATTTGACAAATGTACAAGAATCCCGCCTGCCTGGTATTGTAGACACCCTTGTCAGTGTCCAGCAACAGATCACAAAGCTTGAAAACCTCAACACTGAATCTGAGCTATCTCATTTTCATCACTTGATCGATGATATCCAAACAAAACTTGAAATTTTACAACAATCAACACCCACTCAGGCAGATATAGCCCTGCTCCAAAATGCTATGCAAAATGTGGCTGATGCATCTGAATTAAATAATGTGAAATTGGCACTTGAATCTTTGCAAAATACTGTAACAAATCTGCCTACATCACAGGAACTTAAAAATATTAAGAGAGCAGTGAATCGCATATTGAAATCAGAAAATATCAAGAATATCCAGACAGAGATCAAACAACTTACTCAGACAGTGGCCACTCTACCAACTAATCAACATATTAATGAACTGCATGCCCTGTTTGAGGATATCAGAAGACAGGTCCATGATCTTACTGCCCAAAATTCAAAATTGGCAGTTATTGAAAATTTGCAACAAATTGTAGCTAATATCAAGCAACAACTAGGGACCATGGAATCCAATCAAGCAAATGCTCTGTCTGTTTTTGCAACCCAGCTTCAAGAGATTGTGCAACAATACAAGAAACTTGTTGTGGACATAAAGATCAAGCCAGGCCATGATTATGTTGTTAGGACCATCAATGAGCACCTTGAATCTGTAACAAGCAGATTGCTTACAGCAGAAAAAGAAATAACCGGCATAATTGAGAATCCAAAACATACAGTAATTCTTGAATTGTACAGCATCCCCAACAAAGAATATGATTCACCATTTACACCAGGTGGCAAAATATATATGCTGTCCCCTGCACAATTTTATTACCAGTTTTTTGTTGGGGGCACACTGAGACCAATCAAGATCAAATATTGGCTTCAAAAACAGGCACACCACTACCCCACCTTATCAATAACAAATGCTGACAACAAACCAAAAATCACCAGTGTAGAGTTAGAGGATTTTACAGATCCCAATACATTAGAAACATCTTATGCTGAAGATGATGGCTCTCTGGAATTTCATATACAAATAGGAGACAAATTATATTTAGAAAATCCTGTAGTATCAGCTGCTGAACACCCCATAGTTGCAATATTCTTGTTTTCATATTATGTCTAGACAAATTATTGTTGATGAATTACACAGACAAGCCAGACATAATTATAAGAGACTGCCAGTAGTCACAAAAGGCATAGATGATTTATGGCAGAGCGACTTGATTGAGATGGCAAGTGGACAGCTGAAAAACTTAGACAAAATCAACAAGGGCTACAAGTATCTACTCACTGTAATAGACACATTTTCAAAATTTGCCTGGGCTGTGCCACTCAAATCCAAGACTGGAAAATGTGTTACAGAAGCCTTCAGGACAATCATCAATCAGAGTGGAAGATCACCGCGCTATTTGCAAACAGATAATGGCAAAGAATTTTATAATTATGTGTTCCAACAATTTATTAAAAGCCAGTCAATACAACATTATTCGAGTTACAGTGATCTCAAAGCCTCAATTGTAGAGAGATTCAACAAAACCCTAAAAAATCTTATGTATAAACAATTTACACTTCAAGGTAATTATAAATGAATTAATATTCTTCCAGAACTTCTACATAAATATAACAACTCGGTCCATTCCACAATCAACATGAAACCCTCTGAAGTAACTTCATCTGATGAGCAAAAATTGATCAGGACTGTTTATTATCCTAGATACCAGCCAACAACAAGAAAGGCCAAATACAAGGTGGGTGATCAAGTAAGAATCAGCAAATATAAGCACTTATTCAAAAGAGGCTTTACAAGAAACTGGAGCACTGAATTATTTACAGTGGTTCAAGTTAAACCTGGGACCCTTAACACATATATAATGAAAGATCACCGAGGAGAAATTCTCAAAGGCAGATTCTATGAAGAAGAACTCAGCAAAACTAAACAGCCTGACACATATCTCATAGAAAAAATCATCCGCAGAAAAGGCAACAAGTTATTTGTCAAATGGTTAGGACTTCCAGAACACAGCTGGATCGATGCAGACAAAGTGATAATATGAGCACCTGGGATGTTATAAAAAGGCTGCCAGAACCTGAACAGCAGATTAAGAGAAATGGCAAGTTGCTGCCTGATAATATTAGATGTCTTATTGTTGGGCCATCGGCTTGTGGTAAAACTACACTAATGATTGATAATTTTTTATTGGCACCCAACTGGTTAGACTGAAAAAACAGGCACTTGTATGTTTTCTCTAAGAGCTTGGAACAATTAAAATATCAGCAGTTGATAAAGCTATATGATGGATTGGATATTGCCACTTTTGAATCAGATGTTTAGGCACTTCATGAATGTCTCGATAATTCTGTTGTTGTGTTTGATGACATTATACTGGATAATCAAAACAAGGTTAGAAATTTCTTTACACAGGGCCGACACAAAAACATTGATTGCTTCTATCTGGCACAGACTTTTTCAAAAATACCGAAGCAGCTGATCCGAGACAACAGCAATTTTATATGTGTGTTTCATCAAGATCATACCAACCTCAAACACATACATGATGAATATGTAGGTGGGGACTTGAGCTACAATGATTTTTCCAAGTTTTGCAGTAGGTGCTGGAATCAAAACAGTTATGGGTTTGTCACAATTGATATGACAAGAAAACCCAATAGTGGCAAATACAGAAATAAAATCAACAATTTTCTAGACATTGAAACATATATAAATAACCATGAAAAGGCCAATCATTGACGATCTTAAATTAAGGGATTATCTTGTAAAAAGATTTAAGGGATGGAAATCAGAGAACCGAGGAATTTATGAACAACACAAACAAACAGAACAGCCTATTATTGATGCTATTAGTGAATTAGGTAAAAATATCAAAACTGTTACAGAGCAAAATCAAAATTTGATCACAGAGCTTGTACCTGTAGCTGCAAGGAACATATTAGATTATCCAATCACCCCACTTTCTAGTATTCATACACCTAGTCCTGTTGCTCCTCGAAGAATTGAAGCTACTCTGGATCCTATTGAATTGGGTCTTCTTGTTAAAAAATATTTAAGCACACCTAAAGACAACAAAGATGAGGTCTTTGGCTTATATGCTGACACAGAGCGTGATGGTAGCATCATACATAGAATTGGCAATTTCAGAGTAACATTTATGGGAGATGTTATATTGTTATTGTATATTCAGAATCTCATCTTGGAGAAAGAGGTGCTTTTGTTAAATATCCCGGCACACCTGGATTGTGGGAACTGATGACTAGGAAAAGGCCTGGCAACTATACAGATCAAGATTATGAGCACTACAAAGAAATATTAATAAAATCAGATGCTCTATACCAGAACAATGATCCCACACAAAAAAGAGTCAAGTCTAGCAGTGGAGCAAAATACAACAACTTAATCAAGCCCATATGGTCACAGTTCAAGACTGGCAGTGGAATCAAACAATACAACACCCTGCCTAAAGAATTTGTGTGGGTTGATGATGTCAGGAAACTTGTAGATAGGTTATTGGTGATAGCTGGGGAGGAAAATGCTGGCAACCACAATTTTTACAATGAAAAAGTTGGAATTATGGAAATGTAAGCACCAAATTGTCTAATTTTATAGTGAATGACACTAAGGGGATTGGATATCTTATAAAAATTATTAATACTCTACCACCTAAATTTTGGAATATTTCTGAGGGTCGGGGGTTGGTTAATGACATTATAAACAAGTTGCCATTTGAACTACACATTCCAGGCTATCAGTATTGTGGTCCAGGCACAAAATTGGAGCATAAATTAAACAGAAGGGATCCTGGTGTTAATCCCCTAGATGCTGCTTGTAGAGACCATGACATAGCATACAACACACATTCTGATCTTGACAAGAGACATGTTGCAGACAAGAAATTAGAAGAGGCTGCATTTGGTAGATTTGTAAGCAAAGATGCTTCTTTGAGTGAGAGAATAGCAGCATTGGGGACCACCATAGCTATGAACACCAAACAAAAACTGGGGTGGGGGCTGTGAATATATATATAATAAACCTAGAATGAAGGCCAAGGGTGTTATGTATCAGATACCTTATGCAGGTCTTAAATCTCTTAAAACTATTGATAGTCTTTTAACCAAAAAGCAGCGCAAGAAAAAAAGCTCTTGTCTTGCAAAGGGCCATGGTATGAAATTGTTGCTTAGTACCCCCCAATTAAAAAATTACAGCAATCCAGAAAAAAATCACATGTGGGGGGTTTCATATTTACTATCCCGGCCATCTTAGCAGCACTTGGGGCTGTTGGGAGCTTGGCTGGGGGATCAGCTGCCATAGCAAAAACAGTAATAGATGCCAAGAAAAATAAGGCAGAATTAGATGAATTGAAGCGCCATAACCTGGCCATGGAGAAACAAGGCAAAGGTGTTAAAAGAGCCATGAATAAGTTTAAAAAAAACAAGAGCCGTTTACAAACCAAGATATTGAAGCTTTAATCAAGCCACTGGGCATCAAAAATTTTAGAGGTGTGTACATGTCTGATTCTTTACCAGAACAACCACTCAACAAAGAGTGTGGCATTGTTAATTTGGATAAGTACAAAAATCAGGGCACTCACTGGATTTGTTATCTTAAATATTTAAAAAATGAGGCATTTGTGTTTGATTCATTTGGAGGTGTTCCACCTGAAAATTTAGTAAAATATCTAAAATCAGATAATCTTTATTACAATAATGCCCGTGTTCAAAACTTCAAAGATGTTAATTGTGGACATTTGTGTTTATCTGTTCTCAGATATCTGTCTCAAATAAATAAACCATCAATTGAAAATTTTCAAAAGGCCCTGTGGTATCTGAAACATCATGGGGGTATTCCATCTCACCAGCCAAAATTCAATATTGAAACTTAGATTACATGATGATATAGTGTATCCCAAAACAATAGCTCTCAGAGCATTTTATGGCATGTACTTGATCCCTAATATTACACACCACAACAACACAATTGCAGTTGGGGATCAAAAAATTGTCATCACTCCAGGGCAATATAATCTGTCCACTCTAAATGCTCAATTACCCAGAGGTATAGTATTAACTCAAAATTCTGTCACTCACAGAGAAGAGATTGTATCTGCTACAGAAACAGTGGATCTGGGTACTATAGGAGAGCTGTTAGGCTTTGAGAACAACACAAAACTTGAACCGGCCATCAAACACACTGCTATTAATATACCTAAATTCTTAGCCATAGAGACTCTCAATATTCACTGTAATGTGGCCGAGGGTATGATCACCAAATCAAATGACATAGGCACTCACAAACAAACTGGCATCATTGCAACATTGAAACCTAATTCTGAATTTATGGAGCCAATCATCTACACTCCATCCCCAACATTATATTTTCCTGTGTGCCATAATAGAATAGATAACATTGAGTTGATGGTCACTAATGAAAAAGAAGAATTAGTTGATTTTGCTGGAGCCACAACAACTGCAATCATAGAGATTAATATTTAAATAAAAATACATACAAAAAAATGGAAAATATTGAGAGTTATGAGCTACAATCATTCCCCCCAAACAGGAGGACCTTTGCAAATTTAAATCAACCCAACACAGAGATTGAGGTTGATCTTGATGTAGGGGATGGCTTTATACACCCCCACAGAGCAGATCTATACATCAAATTTGATGTTGTAAAGCTCGATGGAACAGATTATCCGGCAAATTCAAATAGAAGATTGGTAGATAATTTTGTGCCGCATCTGTTCTCTGAAATTGAGATCAGAAAGCATGGTGTTGTTATAAACAGAGTGGATTATCCCGGCATTACCTCCACAGCTTTGGCCACAGTAAAATTATCCAAAACCGAGGCTTCTTACTACAAAATAGGTGGATTTGAGGCTGGTGATAAAATTATATCTAAGAGCCACACAGTGCTGTCCCCTATGCGCCTGTCGCCAGGATTCTTCTCAGATTACAAAGATATTATGTGGAAGGGTGGTTTAAGAATCACATTTAGAAGAGCTGCCAATGATAATAATGCTTTGATGAGGTACAGCACATTAAACTCTACAGGGGAAGCTTTGCCCAATACCCTACCTGATGAAAGCAAATGCATTATTCAGACTATGGAGCTAAGAATCCCAGTTGTTGAATATGAAGCCAGTTATGCTCTTAAATACAAATCAGATATAATAAAAAATCCACAAGTACCTTTACAATTTTATACATATCAATGTGTACAGAAGCCTGCCGCTGGTACTTATTATGAGTTTGATGCTACAAATTCATTCTCCAGTATACAATATGACATGCCAGATTTTGTGGTGGTACTGTTTCAAACTGGAAGACACAATAATCAGGAAAAAAATTCAAGTAGATTTGATAACTGCAACATCAAGAACATATATCTTAAAAATGGCAGAAATGAGGTGTTCCCTAGAGAAAATTATAATTTAGACATGTCCAAGGATGATTTCCTTAAATTATATGAAGCATTTACAGCATACAAAAGGGTCACTACTGGCAATACTGACATGTATTACACACCAGATGAATTCAAAGCACAGAGACCCATGTTTGTCATCAACACTTCAAAAAGGAAACAAGTTGTGGTTAATGACAGGACAAACATTAAAATTATCTGTGAATTCCACGATGCACTCCCTGATGACACCACATGTAGTGTTATTCTCATAGGTGAAAAATCATATGTTTATGATGTAAGAAATGAGAGAGTCACAGAGCAATTCTAGAAGAATTACATTGTTTTAGTACTAGATATGCAAGTTGAGCCTGGTGCCCAATTGAACTGAAACCGGAAGTAAATATGTGTGTGTGGGTGTGTGTTTTATGAGGATTTTGGCTTAATTTCAAGTGTATCCAAAACAATATCAAAAGGGGCATATTTTTAACAAATTTATGGACAACAATCTCACAGAAGTGCCTTTTGTAAGTGTGGACAAATCAATCTGAGGGGGCTCATCATTTATACACTGTAGTTTCGGGAAATTCCCGAGGGCATTTTTACAAAAATCTTGGATTAGACAGGGTTCCACACTTGAGAAAAAAGCTCATATGGGCATGTTGAGCAAGTTTTAAGTGTAGCCAAATCTGCCTGAGAGGGGCTCATCATGTGTTGAGTTTATAGTATCATCAATTACACTACTAATAAATAAATAGCATGCGTGCGGAACACAAGAAGAAACATCGCAATGTGATTCCGGACGTCAGGTCTTGGACTGTGTATTAGAGTTTATTTTTCTATGTTATTAGAATATAAATAGTATCCTGAGAGATATTTCATACCGAGGCGACAAACCACAAGTGTCGTTTGAAAGCGAACAGTCGGTAATCAATGCAGCCTTTGGGACCGTAGGGACACAAGCTCTGACTGCACCGTTTCCTCAAGGAGATTTTAGACCAATGCGAAACGCGACAAACGATACGAGGATTTCACACCAAAGGGACACGGGTCCTTCGGTCCAAGGCAACTTTCATATCGAAGCGAGACGCGACACATGTCGCTAGGAAACGAGCCAATCAACAGCAACATTCCACATTGTAAAGGCATGACGGGCAGCACAGGAGAGTGTTCGGTTGGTGAAATCCTCAAGCGATAAGTGTCGCGTGCCGCTTTGGTGCGCAATATTCCTAAAGTAAGACACTCATTGCATCGCGCATGCGCGAACATCAAACCACGGCAACACGTTGCAAGCTATTGAGGAAATGTCCCAGTTTGAGTGACAAAGTGACACGTGTGGCTTATCGTGTCGCCTAGATCTGTTGTTCGCACAATTAACAGCAAACGCTTGCTAAGAGACTGAAATGCCGCTTCAAGGCTGTCGCTGGTCTCTTAGTTGGGAGCTCCCCCTGTAGCGCGTCGCTTCGGTCTGAGCACCCTTTCTTTAAGGAGCTTCCCGACCGAAGTAACAAGTAGCATGCGAATACGACATATGAACGTGTCGTTTGCTCTTTCGACCCTCATGCGCAGTGAATGCTATTTTACAGTCTGGAAGTGTCTGTGTTATTAGTCACATCAGTGTAAACATCCCGCGTAGTTTGTCCCATTGGTTTGAAAGTTTCCTTACACTCATGTCGATGGCATTAAGGACGTTTTGTGGGTTTCCACTTGTAGTTTCATGCAATCATCATTACCATCATTTCCGCGATTAGTTTAAAGCGGAAGAAAAGAGACAGTAAATATAAAAAAAATATAAATGCTTCAGTGTGTATATCTTTAAAAGAAACGATGGCGATGATAATAATATGAACCTAATTCATACACAAACATTTAGTTACCAAGAACATTCCACGCATATCTTTTCTCCCGTATTATTAATGAAAGTATAACGATAACAGGACGTGGTCGACTTCGCGACCACTGTACGAAATATCGTAAATATCATATCAATTATCACATTCATAGAAATGCTTCATGTAAAAGAATCAGACGCTGCAGCGAAAACTCCATTTACTTCCATTATAAGCAGACGAATACCATGCACCGAGACCAACACCAGCGCCTCTAGCGGTATCATATTCGAGTGGAACCAGCCAGAGAGCCCAGAACCGTGCCGTTTTCCACACTACGTTATTCAAGGCGCTATGACGGAACTCTGTCGCTATGACTTTTTCTGATATAAAACTGAAGGCAACTAAGAGCGAGATATTCTCACGCGAGCTATTTAACTGGAATTCGAACTTTCGATCGCTAAATCCGTTGACTTGGCCGCGTCCCTCGCCAACTGTGATTTCTGTGGAAAATGCTGATTTACTCTATTTCATATTCTTGTCCTACCTAATGCAGCGTCAGCGGATATTTTCAACTCCACTGATGGTCGCTGGCCTGATTTGCTTTTAAGAAGCTCTTTTCCAGCTCTTTATCGGGACTCCTTTTATGACGTGATTAGCTTATCGATTTATACGGTATTAAACAAAATTTTCTTCAACGTAGAATGAATGGTATAACAGATAGAATGAAACATATAGTTGGCATATAATTTACGGGTTGGCAAGGGTGCACTTTGTGGAGTTTTATGATAACATGATTAAGCCTTGTTTCCATGACAGAAAAACACTACATACACTGACCAAGGCAGTTTATATTTCAGTAAAAAGAATCTTAGCAGCGTGACGTTTCAAGCCCCCTCTATCAGGGTCTTCTTCAGACTTGAAACCAAAAGTTTGGTCTGAATTGTAGACTCCCTTGCTCAGCATATGAAGTGTTTTTTTTTATGGAGCTTTATGTGTTATGGGAGTTGGTAATTGCAATCAAGACAGATCAACTCAGTGGATTTAAATCGAAAAAAGTTTATTGCCAAGTGTAACGCTGCGTGTCATAGTTTTTAGATGAATTTTTGCCTTGCAGTTTTCCCCCAAATATACTGTGAGAAAATCATATAAATTATATCAAAATATGAGGGATGAGGCTTTCAATCAGGGAGTCGTAACGTAACGAAATGGAACGGTATTTTCAATTACGGTTTCCGTTACGTTACAACCAGAAACGGAATAACTTTTTTCGTGAACAGAAACGTTACCTCAGGTATATGAACATTACGTTACAGGTGTGCATAACGGTACCGAACCATAACTGATCTCTAAAGGAGTAGGTCTTCACGTGACACTTTAACGTTACATCCATTGCCGGCAACCAGTAACGTTACAGGGTAAGAAAGAGGTTCGTCACGTATTGACTAGTAACTTTAGTGTGTGTGGAAAGTGATAGTAACGTTACAATTAACCAGTAACTTAATTGAGGTCACGGCTGTAAAAACGTTACACTCCTTTTTTCAAAGCAACAACGTTATTTATAGCTGGTATCATACAGACGTTCCGATGTGCAATACCGTGTCCGATGCCGTGTTCCGGAGAGAATAACATAGGTCTCTCGTATAATTGTGCTCGTTACTTTTGTAACGTTACAGTTCTTTTCCTCCACAAAAGTCTGTTTCGAAAAAGTGATACACATATCCGTTACGAATAGCAAATACCGTTATGGAAGGCGTTTTCGAAGAAGCTTCATAATTATGATCGGCAGCATACTAACATTACAGTGCTATGACCCCTCGAAAGTCACTAAGTTATAATACGTATTTTCGTTTTGGATGTCAGTGAAAAAATTAAATTGTAAAACAAAACGTTCGAAAACATCAGTAAACAAGATTCGGCGTGACTAAAGTTCTGGTTATTGGAATTTACTTATTAACTATGTATTTATCACAAATATATTTATTTTCTGCATACTTAATCGCTTTATGTGAATTTGTTCTAATTTGATTATTTATGCTAGATGAATTTTAACATGTACGTTCACTTTATACGATAGCAAAGCAAACGTTTGTTGAGGGAAAACGTTTATATCTATCTATATCTCTCTCTCTCTGTTTACATGTATTACATATTTTTTTTAAAAAAATACAGTTGTTTGGCGATGAGAATGATTCGTGCTTAGACTAAGTTGCTGAAGGACGAAACATAAAGGACCAACCATGGTCGAGCCAAAAAATCAACCGTGCCACGCGTTCGTCCACCTAAGCGAGAGGCAAGCTTTCTCCTATCGGAAGACGAAAAATAATTGCTTGCTGCGCGACCTTGAGAAGGCGAACAGAACCGATAGCAGCAGCACCACGCAAAATCGGAAAATCTGAATCCTGAAACTTTGTACACGTGACCTTCGATCACGAAGCATCCGAGTAGACAACGCCTTGGGGCTATATGAAAGGCACTTTTGGCAAGTAGAAAATACGTAGAAACGAAATGTTAGACGTAATTGTTGTACGAAACAAACGACACCGCGTTTGTGCAACTGGTCTGTAGCCAGACAGGGCCATTGGACTCTCAAGAAGGCAAGAATTGTATGGGAAGTGATTCTCAAAACTAAGCGAATAAAAGGACAGTATATTTATCATTTACAAGGGCCCTCATCCGCTTACAATTTTGAAAATTACTTTCAGTAATTCTTGTCTTCTTGGACAGGAGGTGCATTAAACTTTTTGGTGTAGAAACAGACAGAACGCCCGCCTACCTACCACGTTTGAAAGAAGGGCATAGACAGACAAGAAAGTAATTTTCAAGAACGCAAGAACGGCAGTCGACATGGACATTGAGCAACGTGTGACTAAGAAATACAATCGGAACAAAGGACAAGATTATTCAAGAAACAGTAATTTTATAAAACTTCCTATCATTAACTCAGTTCATCCTTTTATCCTCTTTTGTTTGTTATACTTTTGTATTATTCATGTTTTATATCGCTTTTCTGCCACTTGTAGATAATCGCGACGATGAAGATGAATGATGATAATATTAAATCTATGAAGAGATGCTTACCAAAAAAAAAACCAGCCATGCCCAGATGTCTACTCGAACTTGAAATGTTTGGTACCGAGTGTATGAGTGGATCACTAAACGACTTCGGCCTTCGAGGCTACGGTTTCAGTTGCAACATGCAGTATAATTACGTTTCTACTACTCTGAATTGACCAAAGCATGTGGTATGTATCCTTCATTTTACTTAAAAAGCCCCCTTGATACATGAGATACTACAAATAATGTCAGGCATACCCTCGAACTCTGATTGCCTGGTATTTTTTTTTAACTAAGTAATGAAGTGACGTTTATATTCATATTAGGCCTACGACTATCTCGAACTAAAAACTCTTGTGAAATACTGTGTATATGTTATCCTTGTGAAGTGAGGAACTTCATATTTTGCTAACAAAATATGTATGAAAAATTATATTTGTAGCTACTACTTGAAGAATTCAAATTATTATTATGATGGAATTTCAACTTACGTATACTCTGCATATAATGTGTTATCGGAGAGGAGTTTTTGTCTCGCAGTCAATATATTTTTAGTTGAGGAACTCGAGAGTAAGTTGGAAATATATAATGACCCACGTTGTGGTGTGCTGTTCGATTAATCAGAATTGGAGTGAGAGAAATCTGTAGTTAACTTCATTCAACACGTCAATTTGTAACTGTGAATGCAAGTTTTCTTTGATTTAGCAGGAAATCAGTCTGCTATTGTTGTAAGTAATAAATGGAAATATATATATTTTCTGCTCGAGTAGGAATCCGCAGCCGTTATCCAATCAATCAGTTTCTGTGTGTGAAACTTCTGTCTAGGAAAGCTACATACAATTTGCTTTTAATAACAGCAGCTTCAAAATAACCTATCCATTCTTGTCTTGCAAGTAATGTTTGATTTGATTTGTTATATTTAACTTTGGTTTTCTGCCACTTTTGGCTAATCGCGAAGACGAGGATGGGTGATGCAATGACAAAATTGATGAAAGGACATCACGAAGAAAATAATGAAAACAATACACAGGCTGGGATCTGAACTCGGGACCTGTGGTGTCGCATTGTTCATGAAATAAAAACATAACATGTATAGTGGCTCAAATTAGTAATCGAATATGTAGCATTTTGCTGCATTTCTTCCCAATATTTCGAAATTAACAACATGTACATAAATATAAACGATAGTGAAATATTTATAGGCATTTATTAAAGCTATATTCCCTGTTACATTTTTTTCTTTTTTAATTTTGGGTGCGTCAGCACTTAGGCTATTTTGCAACCGCCACGTTATACGGGGTCCAGCCCCTTACCATAACAAATAACGTAACTGTAATATCGAATAACTGAAATATTAAAATATTCTGACTTAGGTTAAAAGCTGAGGCTCTAAAGGGGCACTCAGCACACATGACAAAAAACAGAACACACAGAATTATACTGGCCATAGGGTCAGTCGCCAGAGCCTCGTTAGTCTGCAAAGAGCAGTCCAGGGTGTACTACGTGGAATGAAGTTGACGATTGGGTGTACTACGTGGAAGGTCACCCCTTACACCCCTGTTACGGTTTCAAATCTGAGAATAGTTATTTATGTTTTGGTGTGAAAGAAGAGATCACTTTAATATTCAGACAAATCGTGAAAGCCTTCTGTTTCTGTTAAGCTACGTTTCCATTCAGACAAGTTCCAGACTCATGACGTGCAACATGTGCCGGCGCATGTTGCGCGTCATTTAGTGTACTCGTACTGCTTCCAATTCAAAACTACTTCTTCAAAATACGTCCGCAACAACACTGGAGTGCAGGATCGCAGTGTAGCGTTGTGCAGTGCTTTAGAGTAGTCAGTGTTCCTTCTCTTGTATTGTAATAATTTGGTGGTGATTTAACTTGGGTAAAGATGAACAATAAAGCTATGGCGGGTTTGTTGGTTATGGCAGGCGCGTATCATGAATTTCTAAAAAAAGAGGCGAAAACAACCTAGATGGTGGATTAGAAGTTTTCTAGCAAAAAATTAACTCGTTGATGAGAGACTTACGTCTTCAAAGTGGATACGAAAACTTTGTAAGAATGACTGCAAGTGATTTTGCATTGTTATTAAATCTTGTTGGACCACAGATTGTAGTCGCGTCGTCTGTTTCTACTCTAGTTCGTATGCCCCAGGAACTTGCTGCAGGCTGTTTCCATTGTCCGCCGCGCACGTTGTGCGTCTTAATCGTTTGGGGCAATTTTGTCCCCGGCACTTGCGCCGCGGCATGTTGCAGACAGTTTCCATTTCAACAAATGCTTGGCACATGCAGCGTCGCATGCCGCGTGTCATGTTGCGCGGTAAAATTTGTGGTAATAGAAACGAGACTTTACATAGTTCTTTTATCGGTCAACTACAGTGCGGGGAAGAAACAATTCATGCTATTTCCTAACTACGTCTGTTACCAGTAGCTCCATTGCCCTTGACTGAAGTACGAGAAAAATGGGTAACAAAAACAAAAATACAACATTTGACGAACTGCAGCTATTTATTTTTACCTAACCAAAGGGTGCAGGTACAGGGAAATTAAAAATGTTAAGTACATGTAAGAGTACCGTGGGTGACGCAATAAAACAAAATGAAAAGGAAAATGAGGTAGATTCCGTATCTCAGAAAATTCAACCAAGAGAAATAGGAGAACGAAATGAACGAGCTTCAGTATGAAAAATAAAGACCCTTTCCTCACCCCCATCCCCTTCCCAAACCAAGGGCTCCGAAAGCAGCAGTGCAACTTGGAGCAGGCACTGGGACTGCTGTACGTTCAGTAGCGTTTGGTCCGAAAGCGAAATTCCTAGAAAAATGCCACAGTTCGTCCGCGACGGTTTAATGAGTTGCATTTCGCCCGAGCCTGGCTGATGATGAGTCATACCTTGACTAACTGGTGGCAGCGGTGGAATTAGTGACTAGGATACCTCAGTTAACAACTTTTAAAACTACATTGCATAGACAGCGGAGTGTAGCGCAGGAGTGCAGACTCAGTCAAATCGTCGAGAGAGGGGTCCCGGGTTCGATACCCGGTGGAGGCACAAGTGGTTCGGATCCCACTTTAAATTGTAGGTCCAGTCCCGATTAGCCTTACTGTGCATAAAGGGGACTTAAAACAACAAATAAAATCGTTGAGAGGAAGTGAACTTGGATCCAGAAATTTTAGTCATGGCAGTCAACACTACTACTTCTAAGCAGCTCCCATAAGTGACTGAGGTTAGAATGAAAGTTTGTCTTGTTTTAAGTTCACTTGTATGCACAGATAGGCTAATTGGGAGTGGGCCTACAGTTCAAAGTGGAATTCGAATCACAGGAATCGAACCCGGCTAGAATGCAAGTGTTTTCTCATACTCACATGGGAAGTTGTTTATGTTATTGTTTCACATAATTTGTAGGTAGTCACACGTGGTCTGAGAAACAGAAAAGTCACACATAGCCTACGCATAATTCTCTCGAGGCAGTTTGTTGCAAGAACTTTGCTTGCAGGCCACGGACAATAACTTTCATGGTTAAAAAATGTCCCATCATAAGGTAGAGAGCATCCTGCTTAGAGCAATGTATGCGCTCCAAACGTTGGACGCTGACGCCGATATAACCTGGCTCGCAAGCCGAGAACACTGTTCGAATCTCCACAGGCATATAACAAAAATGCATCATACCCAAATGACACATCTGGCGTAATACCTAACGTGCCAAATTTTGGAAAATAGGGGCTGATAGCGTGTGTGAGAACCAGAGCGACTTAACTCTAATTTATCAAATTAATAGGAGAGGAAATAATGTATTCTTAGGAATATGACTCTTAAACGTGACTCCGCCTTACAGATAAGAATTAGAAGTGGAAAATGTCGATTTTCTCCAAATACTCTTCAGAGGATTTTTTTTTAACGAAACTGAAAACAGAATTTTTGTAGTTACGTTCCTCTGATTCCCGTAGGACGATAGGTGAAATACATTTCATGAGCGATGTTTCAAAGAAGTTGTGTTAAGATGTCAAACATGTAGCCGACAGCCATGTTGTATGAAGAAAGCATATAGGATAAGCTCCAATCACACTTAATCTAGGCTCACAACAAAGATAGCGGCTGAGTGACCTAGCGTAATGAAAGGCAAAGAAAACAGTCAATCATTGGAAAAAACAATTAGTTTCATGTTTAAGATCATTCTATCAATTAATGCAGTTGCTTATAAAAATAAAAAATGGTCCAAAATGCTTCAAAGTAATTGAAAATATGAGGCATTGCGGATACGAAGGGCGAACTCAACAAAGTGCATTGTGATGGAAATGCGTTTCAAGTTGCCAGGCACAGTGCAAACTCCATAAAATCTTTGAAAATCACGCATGAAACATTCCGATCTACAGTTACCAAGTTTTTGTGGAGCTCGAATTGTGCCTGACAACTTGAAACGCATTTCCCTCACAATGCACTTTGTTGAGTTCGCCCTTCGTATCCGCAGTGCTTCATATCGTCTCTGGAAAAACCCAGAAAATTAATACGCCCATTCAAATTTAAAACCTTTATTTGCATACTAAATAGAAAGAATTTTCACCAGATACTTGAAATTAGTTTGAGAAAATCTAAAATAAGAGGAATTCCTATCCCTGTTCTCGTGTTGATATTTCCTGGCAAATACTCTGTAAGAGGCTGTCGCGGTATATTGCCGCTCTATACATTGAAGAATCAATGCTTTATAGTTCGAAGTCGATACTAAAGGTTCATGGACGTCTGCAGGATTTTTTCCAAAGAGGGGCAAGCAAGGTAGTTTTTCCGGGGGGAGGGAGGCAAACAAGGTGCATAACAGTGTTGTCTCCTCAAAAAACATTGCTTTAATTTGAAGTTATCATATTCATCTTATTTGAAAATAAGATCCTCAGGAAAATATTTGGACCTAAAAGGGATGAGGAGATAATTAGAATAAATAAATCAAGAAGACTTAGGTGGGCAGGCCATGTGGCACGGATGGGAGAGGAAAGAGGAGTTTATAGGATTCTTGTTGGGAAACCTGATGGTAAGAGACCTTTAGGAAGGTTAAGACGAAGATGGAGGGACAACGTTGAGATAGACCTAAAGGAAATCGGTAGGGATGGAAAAGAGTATATAGATCTTGCTCAGGATAGGGACAGATGGAAGGCCTGTGTTCTGCAGCCATGAACCTTCGGGTTTAAGAAGGCTAGAGAGTTAGTTAGTTAGCTAGTTATGTTCATGCAATAATTAACATATATTATTGCAGCTGAAATGGAATTGTGTGAGATATATATATAATTTTTGGTTGACTTTCATTTTCCAGGTGGGTCGTGCACCCCCCCCCCCCTTGCCTCTCTTTCGGACTTCCATGCAAAGGTTCTATTTTTATTTCGCGTCTACCACTTTCGGTTAATCGCGATGATAAAGGATGTGATAGGTGATGGAAGTGGTATAAAGACAATGACCCAACCCATCCATATTTTCTAGTCCAGGCTCTAATCCGACATCTCCCGGGTTCGAAACTTCGAATCCCGGTCGGGCTTGGTTGTTTGTGAATGTCCATTCATCAATTTCATCATTTCATCACTCATCCCCATCTTCGCAAATTAGCCTAGAGGCACAAAACGCGAAGTAAAATAAACTAAATCAATCAATCTAATCCGACATTAGACTTCGCAGTTTATTACGCTAACCAATTTGCCACGGGATCGGCTTCTTCGTGTTTGTCTGCTTATGAAATGATTAATTAGTTATTCAAACTATATAGGTAGGAAAGCTATATAAAATAACGAAACAGAAAAATAAATCCACTTAACGTCTTGTAGTACTATCATTAACCT
The DNA here is from genome assembly GCF_977018435.1 of Lepisma saccharinum. Classification (NCBI taxonomy): domain Eukaryota; kingdom Metazoa; phylum Arthropoda; class Insecta; order Zygentoma; family Lepismatidae; genus Lepisma; species Lepisma saccharinum. The sequence goes on from NC_139233.1 coordinate 9,177,616, forward strand.
ACAATTTCATGCTCACAAATCCACACAGAAAACTTCTTGTGGCATTAGTTTTACAGAATGGCCTTGGGGAATAAACATCGCCCATTTCCTGCTTCAGCTCGAAACAATTCAGGTGCCTTATCGAAGCTGCTCTTGAGCACGCAGGGTTTCTAACCTACTTCGCCGTAATTCAGTTGTTGTATCTTGATTAATATGCTGTATTGTAGAGTCAACCGCAGATTAAATAGGAGAAAAAAGATTTTCCCGACGGAAAATAAGTTAAATAGTAATGCTGCAAACACCGAGGCATTCTTGATAAGACGCTTGAGGAGCGTCGAGCAAACTTTCCTGAAAAAGCACAACCCCAGTATCGAAGGTCATACTACACGTGGATTGGCAACTTTCGGGAGCATGCTGTCTGTCTACACAATTCTACCCAAATACCTGTTTGAAAATGAATCTCCTGTCCGCATTTTATTTTTCAAATGTACTTCTGACATTGTAATCATTTTGCAATTATTTTTATTTGTTCTTATTTTGCTTCGCTTTTATGTGACTTTTATAATTAATCGAAACTATGAAGATGGATGATAATTAGATTAAATTAATGAAGAGACACCTAAAAAAGATATTTACAGACCAGGACTCGAACCCGGAACCTAAAGCGGATAGGTTGTGGGGAAAACCGTCAATAACTCCCGCCACGAACTTACTTATAATTTTTGTAATTTCTCACGAGTATATTTTGTTCTGTTCATGCATAATACCTGCTTTCGGAAACTTAATTTATAAGTGACACACTTATAGGGACAAGCCACGTATTGTTTGAATGGAGGGACACATCTCGTTCATATACTACTAGATACAATCATGGACTATACTTGAAATGGCCTCCCCGATGGCGCAGTGGTAGCGTCATCGCCTTGTAATGAAGGGGTCCCGGGTTAGATACCCGGTGGAGGCACAAGTGATTGGGATTTCACTTTAAACTGTAGGTCCAGTCCTGATTAGCCTAACTGTGCATAAAGTGGACTCAAATCAATCAATCATATATGATGGAAGTTAAGAAAAAGATAAAAATTTTAGAAGAGATACTGTGAACAAGTCGAATTGGAGAGAGATTGTATTTTGTCTTTTGTCTTTGTTAAATGTATTTCATGTAGTTTATATAACATGAAGTTATAAGTTAAATAAATGTTGTTTTGTTCGTTAACGTTTGGCCTAATTGAAGATTATTACAATATACTTGAAATGTGACGTGCTAAACACTACTTTCGGAGATCAGTTGGACATGGCAATTTTGATATACAAGTTGGATTTTTCTCTACTTAGATTCATTATGTCCAAATTTTATCCTAATAGATAATCTCCCAACAACGCAAAATGTTTTAATTGACTCGAATTCACAATGACTCATATACAGTGTGTTTATAAATGAACGGTGGGGTTTCAAAAATTAATAATACATCTATATATTACCTTACACGGGCAAAACGTACACCGTAAGCAGCAGCAACTGTCCAAGTTTATATAACTTTATTTATATTTGTATAAAGATAGAAATCAAGAGGGGGCAATTGCTCCTCTGTGCCTCCTTGCAGGTGCTCTTGACCGTCTGGAAGAAATAGTGCACGACAGACGTGAAAACTAAATCCATCTTCAGTACCCTTTTGTCTTGCTACTCTTAGATTCTGTAACCTTTCTTTCTATAGTTCAATGTTTGCCCCCTAACCCCCTAGAATTGATTTCCGTACAAGTTTGAGAGCTAATCTCCCCTGCACCCTGTGGTTGCGCCACTGCACCTTCTTCCGCCGTTGTTGCTTTGTGAACTTTCATCTGCTTGAAAATACTTAATTTTCTTCAAGAGCATAATATCGTTTAATAACCGGTGATAAGATTCCTCAACCCTAAATTTCTGGATTAAAGTATAATAATATAGGAGCATGGAAATCTGAAAGGGGGCGAGGATGGCCACATCTCCCCTTTAGAAAACGAATGTCAGCTAAAAGTATATATTTCACGCGTATAATTTGATCCCAGTCATAGTAATGTACATTAATTATTATAATGGGAATGCAGGAATGCGATAATTTCGAATTCAAGTGGTGTTTCTTGAGGGGGCAACACTATTATCTGGTTAATATGCCCCATGGAAAAATACCTTGCTTGTCCCTGCGTCGAAAATATCGGCAGACGTCAATGATTAGGGGGTGGGGCATGTGCCCCCCCCCTTTGCACCCCGTGCGCACGTCTATGACTACTCATTTCTACACTAGTTGGAAGCTGTATTCAATTTCGAGCCAAAAATGTAATTTTCAAATCAGGATTGTTAAACGTCCACGAACCCATAAATTCTAATGGGTTCTATTGGGTTCCGCAACAACACCGGAACCTTCTTTATCGCACAGTTTTAATTCGGTCCAAGTTGCGTATTCTTTCATTTCAATATGGAACTTAGACAGTCTTTAAATTGATCCGGAAAGAAGGTCCCTGTGCCGTATTTCAATTGATCCGGAGAAAAGGTTCCTGGAACGAATTGAAATATTTTAAACATAAAAAGGCTCTTTACGGTCCAGATCCATTTATGCTTGCTAATATTCCCTGCTGAACCGGAATTGAATTGATTTAAAATTCCTGACCCTTTATCAACCCTGGTTGAAATTCATTTTTTTACAAACAACCATATTTTTAACGGCTATTACACATTAATCCCATACGATATACTGAAAGGTAAGAGACTTGGGCTATTCCTTTTTCTTCCTTGATGTTAAATAGATTATATTCGTCACGCGCCTATAACGTTACTACCTAACATTTGTGAATTGTTCTTTCCTTGTAACGTTAACATCTAACATACTGAATTTATTTACGTTCCTTATGCAGATGGTATGTACCCAACTGCATTTTGTTCCGTTCCGCTACAGTGGTTTACATTTTGTTACATTCCTATGTAACGTTAATTGACCATATTGCCTTTCACTTCATTCCGTTACGGAGGATTGCATTCATTACGTTCCTATGTACCGTTATTTACTACCATGTTGCATTTCGTTACGTTTTTTTGTAACGCTAGTATATACCACAATGCATTTCGTTACTACGTTCCTTGTATCCTTGTAACGGTAGTATATACCATATTGCATATTACGTTATGTTCCAATGTGCTCATTTCGTTCCGTTCCTTTATAACGTTAATATCTACCATAATACATTTTGTTACGTTCCTTGTAACGTCACTCTATAAGATATTGCATTTCGTTACGTTACATGGGTACCAGCAGTTGAACCATACTCTTCCTCCTACAAAATGGAACGTACCGTGTAACGCAAATTGGGTACGTTACGACTCCCTGCTTTCAATGAATCAATGAATTAGATTATTTTAAGTCCTTTTGGTCCACATTTGTCTAATCGCGATGATGGGAATGAAACGTGATAGGGTGAGATGGATGAAGGAAAAATCAGAAGCCGCAACACAATTCTACAGAGGATTATCCTGGTTGTAGGGTCACACCTCGCTAGTGCATGCTATTTGCCTGGCATTGAAATACTTATGCATTCCACTTTACCCCACTCTACGTCCAACTATTCGCCACTTTTGCCCCCGCACTATGCTAAATCTTATCTACAAAGGAAAATATACTGTCCTTGCCCCCCACGTTTTGGCACCTTGCCCATCCGGTTTTCGTACCCAATCGCCGCCACTGTGTAGTGATCTATTTGCTCTCTAATTTCTTTCTTAGTGTTACGTTTCCTGAAACTTGACACCCGCAAATAGCAAGAGACACGAAACACAATCTTTTCAAATTGATGTTTACCTAAAACTCCCCAAAATAAACGAACCACTACAATCATCATCTTGCAATTAGAGAACGAGAACTTGGACCACATGCTTACTTTGGATTGTTTACAAATTTCAAAAAACTTATTCTCCGGAACATGCCAGAATCAATGTCAACTCTGCGACCGGGTTCAGCTTACCAACTAACTCACTAGCCTTCTTAACCTTCTTAGCCGAAGGTTTATGGCTCCAGCAACAACATCCTTCCATCTGTCCCTATCCTGTGCAAGATCAATCCAATCTTTTTCATCCGTACCGATTTCTACAGTGATGTACTAATGCTATATAACACCATATACAAAATCGTATTTGAAAATAATATGAGTAGGGATCGAGTGGAACACACATCAAATTTGTAAGGAAGTCTATGTGATTATGTGATAAATTTATCTCTACATAACTGGCCCACTTACTGATTCTGACATTCGCCAGATTGGCAGTCCGACTCTGTAAGTACAGTCATGTTTGCAACTATTCCATTGAAAGTTAATGGGATTGTTACAACAACCCAGAATTGTTGGTGGCTGTACAGGTAAATAATGTAAACGAAGTTCTGCATCTGAAAGATACATTCCTCTCCCAAGGAGTGGGTTTTGTGGACACTTCAGCAACAAGCAACACTTGTTACAAGAAAATGATCCTTCAGAAATAAATGAAACATTTCGTATTATATTTCCAAAATTCATACCTTTTTTTAAAATTGTATCTTACGAAATTACATGTTAGTATTATAATATGAAGGGTGCGGCAATGAATCGTGAGATTTTGTAAGATTGGATATAGCTAGTTGTTTCGACAGAGGCAACACGTGACAACCGCCATCTTGCAGCCTCTCCTCATATACCATTAACGTATGATAGGAGTCGTAGAACGGAGCACGGTTTAAAAGTGTACTTAAAAAACAACTGTGATGTTCCTTGGCTTGGCCCTCCAGATCACCAGATCTGTCCGCTGGGGATTATTTTCTTTTAGGGGTACTTGAAAGCAAAAGTCTTCCAACTATACCGCACCTTCAGTAAACTTCAAGATAAGATCCGGGAAGAGGTGGTTAAAATTCTTACCCAATAGAGTGTATGGAACGAAATGGAGGCCATCGTAGTAATGTTATTTTCAAATAAATCAAAATGTAAGGATTGCATTTGTATTTTCTTTTGGTATTTCTTCTTCAATGAATAAAGTAGTTAATTTCGTCTTAATTATGTATGTTATGTTTCGTTTATGTATTAGTTTGTCTTACTGTTGTAAGGTTGATGTGATCACTCTCCCTTCATATCATTTCCTCCAATTCCAGGGGGAGTTCTTTCAGGGCTGCCAATATTCCTATCAGCACATATCAACAGGTGAATGACTATGAAGAGCGACGCATAGCGTTACGCAAAATTAGGAAGGAAAACATAACAACTGATGAGGGAAAACGCTCAAAATCAAAATAAAACAAATACCATCCTTTTGAAATCATCATTGCTTAGCTGCATGGCTGGGGAGAGACCTGCGCTCGATCGCCAGCTCTAAACTTCGAAGGAGACGAAGAAAGTGAGCGGAAACATCCATCGCGACACTTTAGGCTGCTCTCATGCTGAACTAGGCTTCGTGGCGGTTCCTCTCTCGAACTTTTATGCCACCCTGTGTCGTCAGCGTCCTCGAGCATAAATCGCCTTCGAAAAACTATACAATCGCAGCTAATACATTAAAAAAAGATCACGAAGACAAAGCGTCCATCCTCATCTTTACCTTCCTATTTCCTTCAATCACCTTTCAATATCATGCCATCTGTTTCTTCACCTCGGCTAAAACTCAGTGGGCTAATGGGATACTCTGCCCCCTCTCAGGTACGGGTATAGTAGTACAAATACGTGGGATATGAAGCTTCAAGTGTTATGTACTAAATAATTTGATAGGCTATGGAAAAGGGAGATTTTATAAATGAATAACATCTGTTTGCGAAGAAAGGTCTGCGTCTTCAGTAGGCTTCTTTATGGGCAATTATTTTCCTGAAGATGGTTTATTTTCAAGATACTTTTATAAATTTACATCTTAGTTACAGATCTCCATAAATAAAGGACAGAACAGATTTCTTTCTTATAATTAAATCTACGCGACTTTTGCAGTTTATTTACATAATATGGATCAAGCTGTCATATCAGTTATATAAAGACAACCAGGCGCTTGCTTGGAACTTTATGAACGCTTCTTGACATAATGAAGCATAACTTTGACGTGACTGGCGAAGGTTTTAAGTATTGACTCCGATTTTAATATAAATTGGACATTATGGTCTGGCTTCAAGATATATATGCAGAAATACAAACTGCTATAATTCGTAAAATATTAGAGACATAGACTTGATATCGGGTATGGCAACATGTTAGCATGTTCACAGGGCGAAACCTAACCATGCCAGATATCAATAATGAATAACCTGACCAATAAATAATAATCATGGAGACGAAATAATCTGAACTTATTCTTCCGTATGATGGCATGTTAGCATGCCCACAGGGCGAACCTACTCATACGGCAGAATAACATTAAATCCTGTTGCATTATGCAACAATTGAAAATATATTACGTATAAGTTCCGAAGAGATTAAACTGAATTATCACAAAGGTTGAAAGAAATCGTAAATTAACTTATTCTCACGCATGGTGACATGTTAGCATGTCCACAGGGCGAACCTAACCATGCGTCAGAATAACAGTAAGTTCTGAGCCGAAATTTAACATTATTTTGCTAAGATTTTATTTAAAATTTCAGAAAACTTCAAAATAAAGTTTAAATTAACTTATTCTTTCGTATGGTGACATGTTAGCATGTCCACAGGGCGAACCTACCCATACGACAGAATAACTATGTCTCTAAGCTAATTTGGGAACGAAGACTGAGTTCTTGAACCCTCCCATAAAGGGAGCTGAGTATTTAAGATGTTAATCCATCGGAGTCGGTGATGAAAATGCCCCCGAATTAGTGACGATGTTACGTCATGTAAAAGTATTGACTTTAAAAATACGATTTTTCTTATACATGTTTAAGAAGGGAAAGGCATTTAATAAAATACAAAATCACGTACAAGTGATCATCATTGATTAATAGATACATAAACTAAATTCTTAATGAGAAAATTAGGATTTAACATCGATGGTGGTGCCGACTGGTAGCTGGTTAATTCATGCACAAACAAATGAATTCTGAAATTAACTTTGTTCGGCTTTTTGCACCAGTGCGGGAGGCCTGATTAGGTTCCGAAGCTGTATTTATACCCCTGCATGTCAAGCAGAGCGCCTCCCGTGACACAAAAGATAAACATAGCTACAGCTGTGATATGCAGAACTATTTTGTGTATAATGGCAATATTCTAAAGATTAAACAGTATGTTCCATAAGGTTAATTTTTCTAAGTCTAAAACAACAGTTATGATCCTTAAAGTTTCTATAATATTCTCTACTACAAAGTTGTCACATTCTTAAAAAACTTCTTTCCAATGTCCATAAGGCTTATATGACTAATAACTCCAACTGAAATTTACCTCTTATGGCTTTCATAATAGTTTGATTCTAAAACTGAGAACACATATTTTTGACTAATTGTCAACAATGAAATATTTTGCTTTCAAGAAGCTTGCAAATAACAAAGTAAAGTCTAAACTTCTCGAATGACAGAATTAGGCCATTAGTTCAACTATTAAATATCTCATCTTTTCATAACGTTTTTATAGTGAATATAAAAAGTAAAATAATTAAGAATAATATTAAATATGACCGAATCTTTGATATTGTTCGGGAGGATCATATCACTGTGCAGTATTTAAAAGCGTCCGATTCATTGCCGCACCCTTTATTTTGTGTTATTATTATTTCAATATAATGAGATAAAACAACACTAGCGCGAAATTGTATGTACACACTTCAAGCATTTCCTTTCACTCCAGAATGTATCACATACAATTATGAACATATATTTTGCACATATGTAGTTTGTCACTATGTAAACCGATAGCAACATCCAACTTTCGGAACGTTTGATTATTTTATGAACATTCATTGTAACCACGTCATGCACATTAAGAATATCTCCATGTTTCAGCGGTAACTCCTGATGACTTTCAATGGAAAGTAAAAAATATCAATTCAACAATATGGTAGCGTCGTCGCCTTGTAATCAAGTAGTCCCGGGTTCGATACACGGTGGACACACATAGTGGTTCGGATCCTACTTTATACTGTAGGTATAGCCTTTCTGTGCATAAAGTGGACTTAAAACACCAAATCAATCAATCAATCAATTCAACAATACTTCCATCGTAAGAGTAATTGTTTCAGGATTCTTCTTATGCTCGTCACTGAGAACAATGTTGTGAACCATGTTGAGAAAAATGCAGTTGAAGGCGCTGAGGGGAGATATTGCCAAGCCACATTTTCGAACTTTGTGGTAAAAAAAACAACAACAGATATTAAACTTCCGACAATTCTGCCATTTACACTTGAAATTCCTTCTACTACTCGATTACTGTAGTTTAATCTATCGCATAAAAGTGTCTCGATAACATGGGCAATTGATTTTAATATTTTTTAATCGCAACTTATTCTTATCTCCAGTTGGATTCATTCCCAAAAGCCGAATCCGTTAACAACTATAATTGTTTCCAGCATTTCACTTACAACATTTCAAAACTGAAAATTCGAAGAACTCTATCCTTAAAGTGACCAAGAATGTTGAAAGCAGCATCCACACCGATCGCATATTCATCTAGGATTGATCCATGTTGTGAATGAGTGGAAAGGCGAGTTTTTCATACGAATCAAATTCCAGGGGCTGGCATCGAGGGCACCCACAGTATGTTCTGTATTGTTATTTTTAGGGAATGAAAAAATATGTAACTTTACAGCCTACAAAATTATTCTTTCCAACCAGTGCCAATAATAATTGTATGGTAATTGGCCTTCGGTATGTATGTATGAGTATATATGAGACCTTGAAATTGGAATGCAGGTGCGACTACCTATATCGGGCAATGTCATCGCCGAGCAATGAAAAGTGAGATATTGGCTGTGAGGAAGTCGTGGCTGACCGAGGAGTTGCGTTTGAGGAATATTGGGAGAAGGTGCTGCCAGAGAGAGAGAGAGAGAGAGAGAGGGGGGGGGGTACAATAAGGCAGTTCAACTGTATGTATGTATGTTTGTGTATATGTTGTGTGTGCGTGTGTGTGTCGATATGTTGTGCGACTACACATTCATCATATTACTGTTTTAAAAATTTAGTGATATTTGCTGATTAAAATATTCATTTATTACTTTTCTACATTATTTTACAACTCAAAATTAAGAATAAAATGAATTTATCTTTGGAGTAGAATAATGTGATTCAGTCCTAAACCAGTATCATTTATTTTCACATTAGAACATCTTCAGCATCATGCAGAGTAGCAGAAGTGACCTCCACATCGCATCTGCACTATATGACATCTAAAATACAAAAATGTGTCCAGTGTTATGAAATATATATTATTATATGTACACATTACATATTCCAGTTTTAAACTCAAGAACTTTATTTGTGCCAAAATAAAATAAGATTTATAATTCTTATTGTGGTGATATTTGTATTCTTTATAAAAATAACTCTTCTAAAATTATCAACTATGATTTTAAAGTTTGAAGTTGAATTAAATATTTGATAAGTTGCTAAATGAGTGTGTATCTGTACGCAACTTCTAATGTCGCAATTATCTTTAATTAATACATCAATGTGATTAAAGTAAAACATTGTAACTGTGGTAAATATTAACTAGGTTATTTTTTCAAATATTTCCGGATTGAAATTTTAATTTTAGAACATTTTATTCGAATTGCATAAACGAAAAACCCATATCTGATGTTGTGTGATGCTTCTAATATTGTATTTTAAGGAATGTGTTCTATTAAATTGCAAGCAAATCCTAGAATCAGGAAATTATGAATTTATAAGTGAGTACTGCAATATCTTCATTTTGCATAAAATCCTATCTGAATTTAGATAGAAATGATCTCATTATCTAAAGAAATTATACTCAGTGTAAAGGCGAATTTTAGTCTAAGTCAGTGATGAAAACGGTTCACCCATATACGTGGGCGAATTAAAAAGTAAGTTACACCCAAGCCGTGTTCCTGTACTAAAAGAGATAAAATAATCACGTTTGGTGGCAACACTGTCCGGAATGTGTTCTCGCCATAAACAAAGCAGCCATGCTGCAGCTGCTTTGTGGACACGAAGGCATAATCAGAGTGAAATCAATCGCCAAATTGTCGAGGTGTATGGTGAGAATGCAATGTCGCACCCCATGATCAGGAAATGGTGCCAGATGTTCGAGGAGGAAAGAACAAACGTGAAAGACGAACAGTGTGTTGGGCAGCCTGCAACTGTGAACACTATCGACAAAACGGAGCGTGTGAATACAATCATCCTTGCCACCCGCCACGTGAAAATTAAAAGAGATTGCAAGTGAACTGAGCATATCCTATGATAGTGTGTGTATGCTGACTCATCACCAGTTGGGTGTATCGTAAACTGTGCTCTCACTGGGTGCCGCGAATTGTTAACCGATGAGCACAAAAGTCAACTCAATTGAAATTGGATGGAATGTTTACACACAAGAAATATATATAAAAAAAAAAACTGGTCACACGATCAAATAGTGCTTGGAATACTTTGGTGACTATGTCGAAAAAAAGTTAAATGTTCATACATTTTTGTACAATAATTATTTTCTTTCTAATGTGTTTTGTTTATTTTATACTTACAAACTTACTTTTTGATTGACCCTAATAGTAGTAAAACATGTAGTTTTAGATGATATTTTTATTGTTGAAGAAAATATTTATTTATTAGTACTTGCTAGCTGAACGAGTGTTTTGTAAAACAATAACAATAATTAAACAATACAAAGAATTACAAACATTGTGAAATACTATCAGATATTTAAAATACACTAATCTACCCAATATGATCGATCCATTTACTATGTCACCTGACATATTACTGGGAAAAAAATTACTCTCTCCAAATGTGTCATTTTCACTTAGTCTTATATTTGAAGGTTAATACATTTTTAAATATACAAAAACTCAATATGCTGACCAAGGCAGAATTTATTTTATTTTAAAACATAAACTGAACGTAACGTTTCAACCTTCTAGCAAGGTCTTCTTCAGACTATGTACCAAGTACGAATGAAACAAGGTACAAAATAGGAAGATACCATATACACAAAAATCACTCCCCTCCAGACACAAGATTTTTAGAAAGTTATTTATCTGGAACATTCCTTTCCAGGTGTTCCAGCAGGTTGCCTTCCCCTGCCAACTGTTGTTTCACCTGACAGGCGATTTATATAACATTTCCTTCCTTAAGTCGTAAGAGAGAGAGAGAGAGAAATGCGATATTTAAACACAGGACATGACATAGAGTGGGATGAGGCTAAGCAGATAAGAAAGGAAAACAGAGTACTAGTGAGAAAATGAAACAGGCCAAGGAAATAGAGAAGAAAGGGCAAGAAGACACAATGAACTGGAATGGGGGACTGAAGATAAACAAAGAATGGAAGAAGGTGTTAGAAAGGGTGGAAAGGACAAGAGCGAAGTAAGATAGAAGAAGAAAGAGGAATGAAGAAAGAAAGGATAAGGAAAAAGGGAAAAAGAGTGTGAGATAAAGAGTCCAACCACTTTCCAAATGAAAGGAAATGTTTATCTAAATCACCTGTCAGGTGAAACAACAGTTTTTTTCTTCTTTTCAGATATAGGTAGGTCTACCTGAACGACGAAGATCTGTTACCAATCCAGTCTGTTGTCTTAACCTTTTCTTCATCTTGGGATAACCTCATAAATAAAGACACTCTGACGGTAAAGGGCTGAAATAACCTCCCTGTATTAGCCCTGTCTTATCCATGCCTAAATAGAAACTTACTCAACTGACACTAGAGAAAGAGAGGAAAGTGGGGGGGGGGGGGGTGAATTTTTTTATCACTATAAAATTCAAGAAACCATTTCGTTATTGATTCACTGCTTCCTTTGTTGTTTATATTTAGGTGCAGACACCTAAATAATATAAATATTTCCATAAATACGGAAAACAATAACTAATTATTCACAGTCACTTTCATCAGTGCTTGTTGGAACACAAATTATAATATTTATGATTTTATGAACAAAAGTAATACAGGAACATTAGAAACACACCAGGAAACAATGTAATTGATTTTCAATATCTTAACAAATATGTCTGTCAGTAAAAAATCGAGGAAAATAAGATCTGGTAGGATAGGGTTAATGTTATCAAGGAGAACCTTGAAAAGTCACCAACTTCCAAATACTCGAACTTTTTAAGCACAAAATTTCAACACAGTCTCATCCTGCATGAGATGGGTTATCTTGACCAATGCTGAATTTCATAGTAATAAAATTCTAATTTCATTTGTAGTCATACATATCTTGAGAAAATAAGTCAAAGTATGCTGCTTTATATGATAGAAAGCGTTGCTTACCTTCCTCTAAAGCTCCATTCCTATGTCTCCTGTTCACAACGTTGTGTCCTAAAATGGAAGTTTTACAACAATTCATTATTATTATTATTTATTATTATTAAAGTAGGGTTACAATTAAGCTTACATTTTTTTACATTGATTCCGAACAACAAAAACAAATTCATAGAAATCTATCCCTGAAATAACCAGTTATTACAGATATTGAAACACCATCCACACAGATCGCATATTAATCTAGGATTTGATCCATGTTGTGAATGAGTGGAAAGGTGAGTGTTTCATACTATACAAATTCAAGGTGCTGGCATCGAAGGTGCCCACCAGTATGTTTTACATTGTTATTTTTGAGAATTAAAACAGGTAATCTTACAGCCTATAAAGTTCTTCGTTCCACCCAGTGTTAATAACAATACTTTGGTAATAGGACATTTATATATGTGTGTGTTGGGAGAAGGACATACATGATGCGAGACTACACGTTTATCATTAATATTACTGTTTCAAAAGTTGAGTGATATTTGCTGGTCAAAAATATTCATTTATTACTTTTATATATTATTGTACAACTCAAAATTAAGTAAAAAGTAAAAAAGTAAAGTGTTCCCCTGTGCTTAGCACCACGCCATGAAGGCGTATAGGGAGTGTGGGGGTAACGCCCCACACTTTCTTGATCCGGTCGTGAGTTGGGGTGATGTAATCAGCACCACGCCCCTGACCGCCTTTACCCCCCAGGTTTCCCCAGGTACCCATGTTTTTCGACGCTGGGTGGGCGCCGGGGCCGCTTCCAACGTTAGAAAAGTTCCCGGATTTGAATTAAGAGAATATTGAATTTATCTTTGGAGTAGAATAATGTGTCTCCTTCATAAACCAATATAATTAATTTTCACATTAGAATATCTTCAGCATCATGCAGAGTAACAGTAGTGACCTCCACATCGCATCTGCACTATTTCTTATCTAAAATACAAAATTGTGTCAAGTGTTGTTAAATCGTATCATTATTTCGAATTCAGCTTCGTTACGAAATATGCGTTCTTATGTACACATTACATATTCACATTCTAAATACAACATTATTCTAAATATTTTTCTGACAGAACAAAAGAAGATTATTATTGTGGTGGTACTCTTCTAAAATTTTCTACTATAATTGTAAAGTACTGAGTTGAATTAAACAGTTGATATATTCCTTAATAATTGTGTATCTGTTCACAACTTCTATGATGCCATTGTCTTTAATTAATACATCAATGTGGATAAAATAAATCATTGTAACATATATTGTGATAAATATTAACTAGGTTAGTGTTTTAAAATATTTTCGTATTTAAATTCCAATTGTAGAATAGTTTATTCGAATGACATAAACGCGAAACCCATGAAAACTCTTTTATGTATTGTATATATTGATGGAAAAAGTGTATATATCTGACGGTGTGTGATGTTTATAATAGTTTGTGGAGCCATTTTATTTTAAGGAATATATTCTATGAAAATGTAAACAAACTCTAGAATCGAGAATTTATGAACATATCAGTGAGTATTGTAATAACTACATATTGCGTAAAAATGTATCTGAATTTAGATAAAATTGATCTTATCATTTTAATTGATTTTGCTCAATGTGAAGGTGAATTTTAAACTAAGTAATTGATGAGAAAAGTTTACTCATATAATACTAAAGTACATAATTTTAGATGATACTTTTACAGCCAAAAAAAAAAATATATATATTAATTAATACTTACTGGTCCTAATATGCTGTTGTCTATGGGACCCAGATAACTGTCTATGTTCAGCTGATTGAGGGACGTCAATAACAATAACAATATCTACAAAGAATTATAAACATTGTGAAATACTATCAAATATTTAAGATAAACTAATCTACCCCATTTTAATCCATTTACTATGGAACATCATAAATTACTGGGAAAATAATTACTCTCTCCAAATGTGCTATTTTTACTTAGTCTTGTATTTAATGGTTTATAAAATTTTAAATTTTAAATATTCGCATGTTGCTTTCTGAAAAAACTACTGTATTCACTTTGAGTTACATCTAAAGCTGTATCGAAAGACCTGTAGATTCATATACGGTGGCTTATAATTACATTGATGTATCATTAACGTGAAACAGTTTTGAAGTAAAGTATTCGTGTATAACCTCAAGTTCAACTTTTCTGAATCTTAACTTTTGATGTTGATTTTGTTGGTGGTTGTAAGAAGCTTGAGCTACAATCTCAGGATTATCTTCTTGAGTGTAGATATAGGTCTACCTGAACAACGAAGATCCGTTACCAATCCTGTCTGTTGTTCAAACCTTTTGTTGAACTTGGAATTGCCTTGTAGATACAGAGGTAGGTTATTTGGGAAAACATTACACACATAAGTCACCATCATCTCTGTATTTGTGGCCATTACTCATTTCTAAATTTTGGGAAGAAATGTAGTAAATCCTTTAATGAATAAATAATATTCTCGTTAATAGAAGATAAATATAAATAATAAATATTAACCCAGCCTTATCCATGACTAACAACAAACTTACTTAACTGACAAGGGAGGGGGGGTGTAGGATTCCACACATTTGTATCACTAATGTTCAAAAAACCATTTCGTTATTGCATTTTTTTGTATAGAGTTGCAGCAGTGACGGCGATTATGGTTGCGAGGGGGCAGTTGGCCACCCACTTTTTGTCACTTTTGCTTCCGCCCTATGCTAAACATTATGCTCGAAGGGAAAGTAAACCGTCCTTGCCTCCCAGTGTTAGTACTTTGCTCCTCCAATTTTGGAACCCAATCGCCGCCACTGAGTTGCAGATACATAAAAACAATGGCGTAGGAAGGGGTGGGCGACTGCCCAGGGCGTCGCACATGACATGAAGGAGCCTCATATCCCATGGAGTTGATACGAAAAATGTAGTAAATGGAAGTGAGAAAAATGGATGGAAAAGGCATTTTTTTGTGGACAATAAAATTAAAACATTCTGTTTTAATCTGGCTTTACATTTGAATGAATTCGTCAAATCAGAGCGTAACATACAGGCGGGCGGGACCTTAAACCTAATGGAGCCCGAAAAAAGTAAACATTATTGTCCTATTTCACGATAACTTGCTTGGATATTTTTATCCACTTTTTTCGTTTCTTGAATGAAACGCGCTTTTTCCTGTCATTTTTCGTTCTCTTGAGCTTCCACTCCAAATTTTAATATGTTAACAATAAAACACCTCCAACTGCCACGAAGCAAGGTGTGAGGTATTTAAATGCTTGCGTTGTTTTCAGCCCAAGGAGGGAATGGATAATAATATTATCAGTTCTTCCTTCCTTCCTACAGCTTCAGATGTAGCGATCGTAATCCGTAAAGAGTACGAAGATGATTAATCCTCTGAATTTCCTGATCAAGTTCCAAGTTTCAAGAATGTTCTTAAATCTGAAATTACCTCAAGAACATTCACAAGTGCTTTGGCAAAGTTTCTTCTCCTTGACAACTCTACACTACCTTTCAGTTTTCTCTGTATCTTGTAGCGTTTTCCGTTTGTTTCTTACTCTTGAATTCAATTCAATTCAAATTTTTCTTTATTATAGGGCGAGGTCCAGCCTGTGGCTGTTCTCCCACCTAACCCTGTTTGACATTTACCTGGTGTACATAAACAACATCATAAACAGTAACAGTCACGACAGAAGAACTATCTTTATCAAAATGGAAGCTTACGAATAACTCCTGGAAGGTAGTGTAGATTGTGTAGAAGAGCTAATTAGTAGCTAGATATTTTGGTGCCCTAGACAGGATTGTGGCAGCCCACTTCACCCTGTTCTAACAAGCACCGATATTTTATGTGCGTCCTTAGATATTTTCTTCCTATGACATGGTTTGTGATATTTACATCCTACATATTTTGTAAAGAGGAAACAAAGAAAAACTCATTAAAAATAATAGTGGTTATATTTAAAGTTTCCTAGCTTGCATTTCTGATTTTTTTAAAAAAAAGTTAAGCATATTTAAGGATATTTCAGTTGACTTAGTGCCTGAAGTACATCTATAAAAACGTACTATTAATGCTACTTTGGGAAAGGAAAATTCCAGCAGCGTGTTGAAAGAGTATATTCTGCCAAGTGTAAATTTCTCCTTCGCATATTATTAAGTATAATTTTCTTCTGTAATTTGATTATTATTATTTAAATATGATAATTTGCTGACGTATTCTTGAATATTGTCTATCAATTCACATTGAGATTTCAAATTTAAAGAACGGATGGGGGTCTCCCAGTTTAATCTCGCCCAGGGCATCGCGATATGTTGCTACGCCACTGCACAAAAATTACAAAAAAATCCATAATTAACAGAAAACGCTAATTATTCACTCACTTGCATCAGTGCATGTCAGAACACAAATCCTTACCTTCATGACTTTTAGAACAAAGGTAATACAGGAACATTAGACACACCCTAGGGAAGAATAAAATTGATTCTATATTTTCTAATAAAAATGTTAACAGTTGAAAATCGAGAAAAACAAGACGGGTTGGGCTGGCAATCTACTGCTCCCTTTCTTCAAGTAAGATAGGGTTGTTATCGAAGAGAACGAAAAACCACCAACTTCCAAACGCTTGAACTTTTTAAACACAAAATTTGAAGTCAGTCTCATGCTGCATGAGATAGTACTAGGGTAATCTTGACCAATGCTGAACCTCATACGAACAAAATTCTAATTTCATTTGTATTCATTATATCTTGATGAAATTCTAATAAGCTAAGTTTCGCCTCTGCAAATAGTTCTGCTACATACAGTAATAAAGGCAATACTATATTTGCAGCAACCAAACTGCTTAATAATTGCTTGAGAAAATAAGTCAAAGTATGCTGCTTTATATGATAGAAAGCGCTGCTTACCGTCATTTGCAGGCATGTTCATATTTCCGATTCTCAAAGCACTGCGTCCTATAATGGAAAATTTACAACGTTTCAAGACTGAAAATTCCAAGAAATTTGTCCTTAGAATAACCACAGTTATTATATTGAAAGCAGGATCAACACCGATCACATATTCATCTAGGATTTGATCCATGTTATGAATGAAGGGAAAGGTGAGTTTCAATATATACCAATTCTAGTTGCCGGCATAGAAAGCACCCACCAGTATGTTCTACATTGTTATTTTTCGGAATGAAAAAAGTTTAAAGTGTGTAATCTTACAGCCAATAAAGTTCTTCTTTCCATCCTGTCCAAATAATAATTTATTGTAATAGGACGTATATGAATAATTGATTGATTAGTTCCTGTTTCAAGTCCACTTTATGCACAGCAAGGCAAATTGGGACTGGACCTACAGTTTAAAATGGGATCCGAACCACTGTGTGTCTCCTCCAGGTATCGAACCCGGGTTCCCTTGATTACAAGGCGGCGACGCAATAGGATGTTAATGAACTTATAGTATATTCATATATACATGTATGTATGTGTGTGTGTGTGTGTGTTTGTGTATATGTTGCGAAACTACACGCTTATCATATTAAAGTTTTTGAAAGTTGAGAGATATTTGCTGATCAAAAATATTCATTTACTACTTCTCTACATTATTGAACAAATCAAAATTAAGGAAAAAATGAATTTATCTTTTTCACATTAGAATATCTTCAGCATCATGCAGAGTAGCAGAAGTAGCACTATTTCCTATCAAAAATACGAAAATTTCTCAAGTGTTGTGAATTATGTATTATATATTATGTTACATATTCAAGTTTTAAACACAAAATTCCGAGTAATGCATTTCTGGAAGAATGAAACATAATTTATAATTATTATTGTGATGATATTTGTATAGTTTGCAACAATAACTCTTCTCATATTATTTACTATAATTGTATAGTGAATTAAATATTTAAATGTTCCTTAATTATTGTACGTATATGACGCAATTATATTTAATTAAAACATGAATGTGATTTAAATATAACATTCTAATATACGTATATTGTTGTAAATATTAACTAGGTTAGCTTTTTAAAATACTACCGGATAAAAATATTAATTTATTATAATCTAATAAGCTCGAAACGCATGAAAACGCTTTAAAATATTGTATTTATTTTCTTGAGCCATTTTATTTTAAGGAATATATTCCATTAAATTGCAAACAAACCATAGAATCGAGAATTTATCAATATCTCAGTGAGTACTGTAATATCTTCATATTGCATAAAATTGTATCGGAATTTAGATAAAAATGATCTGATTATCTAAAGTAATTTTGCTTGGTGTGAATGTTGATTTCTAATCAAAGTCATCGATGAAAACAATTCACACATGTAGTGGTAAAATATATAATTTTAGATGATACTTTTACAGTTAAGGAAAATTAATATCTACATAATAGTACTTATTGGACTCACCGTCTTTCCCCTTGTTTTGAATATCAATGTCAATATCTACAAAGAATTGAAAAACATTGTAAAATACTATGAGATATTTAAGATAAGCTAATCTACCCAATACACTCGATTCACTATGTTACCTGAGTCTGCTGTATTCACATTGACTTACAAGCAAAGCTACATCGAAGGAACTGTAGATTTATATACAGAGTGGGCGAAAAGTTCCTACCCCCTGCTAAACAGTTGGAGGGCTGCACACAGATGTTTTGGGTCCTTAATTATGTAAGCATTGTTTTATGTGTATTGCATAATAAAAGCAATTTGTAATTTGGAATACCTAACAGTTGATTTATTACTTTGTCCTAATACACCTGTGTAACAGTGAGTAGGGACTTCTCGCGTATCCTACAGTCCAGCAGAATTAACTTTTGAGAAATGGCCGTTCTGTGAGTGGTGGAACTGCGCTCGAATTGGCTACAGCGGGGGACTTCCCGCTGTAGCGGGCCAACGGAAACTCTAGAGTAGCATCTGTAGAGTTTCCATTGGCCCGTTACAGCGGGAAGTCCCCCGCTCTAGCCAATTCGAGCGCAGTTGCATCACTCACAGAGCAGCCATTTCTCAAAAGTTAATTCTGCTGGACTGTAGTTAAGGGATGCAAGAGGTACCTAATTGTACCTAAATCACTGAACACAATCAATATTCATTTTAACATCTTCAAGACTGAGGTTGAAACTGGGTGAATTAGGATAAGTGGTCTTACTCCTGCCTCGACTCATAACGCAAATGGTAGTAGCTTCGTCTCCAAGATGTTCCTCCTCTCGCCGTTCAAGCAAAAATGTCCCTTCTCCTATTCTCTCCAGACTTCTATTATCCTTCTCCCATGCAATGACATTTCATGTTTCATTTACCTTTGCTCGAGAGCTCTCGAATATTTCCACTGACAGGAATGTCTTACTCCTAATTTATTGGTCATTTCCGTCCCGAGTCCTGAATGACAACATGTTACGTTGCACTGCCCTCTAGGAAAAAAATCCCAAATTGAAATTTGTTATTAAAGGTGCCGACCCCAATAAACGTGAAGGATTCATTTATTACCCAAAAAATACCATATAAGAGAAAATCAAAACGTCAAACACCAAATAGAAATAAAATTTTGACAAAAATTGGTACAGAAAGGCTCTGACGCAGAGCAAAAGACTGCCGTCAGTTCTGGATTAGCATACTCAAATTGCTCACACGGCTGCGGACTAAGTCAGGTTGGACTGTCTGTAGAAAGTTCAGCTAACCGTGAAGTATAGAGTTTGTTATGATTACACCCACACGTAAACACACCATTACGCTTAGGATGATGACCCCAGCGAAGCACGGCGCACATCCAGGAAGCAACTGTGCTTCAGGAAGAACATATTTCCTTCGCTCTGCCAATTGAGAAGTGCATTGTAAAATGCGCGTGGTTGCCGAGTAAGTAAGCTCGAAGCACATTTATATACAGGGTGTCTCATAAGTAATAGCGCAAACTGACACAGGTGAAAGTACACGATAATAGAAGCAAAAAAGTCTCGGTAAACATGGGTCTGCAAACGAGCCGTTTTCGAGATAATCGCGAATGTGTGATTACAAGCCGCCATTGACTTCATTGTTTGTAAACGTCGCCCTAGTTGGTAAAAATGATAATAATCTGTGCGAATGTGTGGTTACGAGCCGCCATTGATTGCATTTTGTAAACACCGAGTGCTTTACTCCTTGCACGGTCCGAGGTTTGCTCTTTGTTTACAAAACAGAACACTTCCGAGAGTTGGCGTTGTAATCAAACAGAACATTTCTCAGAGGTGGTGTTGTAATCAAACAGGATGGATACAATCAGTGCAGAGAATTAATTGTACATGTTTGTGACTAATTCCGAAATTATCCGGGGTTGTTCGAAATAATTCGATACTCAATGCGGAATCGCGTGCAGTGTTGCATCCAGATGAAAGGACGACACTTTGAACAACTCCTTTAGCAGGTACGAGTGTTCAGTAATTGTAACGTAGAACATACGTATGTAATAGTAAAGTACTGCTGTATTCCTTGTTAAAGTAAGTAGAGTTTGGATTACATTTCAACGAAATATCCAACTGGCAAAGACGAGTTCCTGAGATGAAACTCTTTTCATTAGAATTCCCATAGTTCTTGAGTTGGGAAATCCTGAATGGGGAATAATTCGCTGCAGCTTACTCAGTCTACTGATTAAAATGGCACTGGCAATTAGTACGAGATATTCTAGATGAGCTTTTCAAAGACTGTTTCTAACTTTCTCATTACACTTCTAGAACTTGCAGCACAATTTACTGTAGCCTACTCCACCCAGTGATGAATTCAGATGGCGACCCGGGAGGGAAAGTCCTCCTGGAAATGTGAAAGTCAGCAATATAAGCCTCTCTTGTTGCAATGAATTTCCACATCTTGCAGCTATTTTATCGTTTAGTCAGTCAACAGTTTGCTGTGGAATGGTGGTGGCGTGCTTTTGTGCAGTCTTATCGAAATTTACACTTAACTTCATTGCATATCAGAGATAGGCGCAATTTTTTTAAAAAAATATTAGTTTTGGTTTTACAATTTGATGTCTATGACATTCCTCCATGTGAAGTTTGACATTGAAATCACTGGATAGTGACTCGATTCAACACTGATTCTACCATTACATTTTACTGCATTCTACGATTACAGTTGCGTGCACAATAAATAAGTTTCTAAAAACTACATTAAAATTACATTAATTGCGTTAATTATGAAGTGACATTGCACTTTAAAAACAGTCATGGTCATTATGTTTTACTGTAGTTGTAAAGGTGTGGGAATTGATGGCATTAGAAAGAGAGGTCTACAAGAAACCCGGAAGAAACCCGTCCACAAGGAGACGCGCCTACAATAATATGTTACAAGCACGTCAAGCGAAGTGTTCGACATAACGCAAGGGAGCTTCCCTGAACAAGAAGCCACAGGCCTCGATGTCTTCCAAGTCTTTACCCGGGTACTGAGAAGTCACGTGAGATATGATGTAGTTACTGCCCTCAGACGCGAGCACCACAATCAGTGTTGCCAACGCATATTATATTTCACTATGCATGGAGACTTTTGAATTTATGCTGGTTGAAGGTGCATTGAGGTTGTATAACTGTTAGATTTTGTAACTTCTCAAATTAGTATCATTATTATGTCAAACCGACTACCACATATTTTCCAAATTTGTTTTGAAGGTCTTCAAATAAAGTTGTGTATTTCTTCGTTTTATGTCACTTTTCTGGTCTTCAAATCGTAAATCTTCTCTCGGTTTCAGCTTTCCGTCGATAGTTTGGTCAAATGTGCAAATACCATTACCTGCTATTTGCACCCGTCTGAAAATGCAAGCTAACAAATATATTGTGCATCGTGTTACTATCAATGTGGTCTGTAGAACTAGATAACTCCCAACAATGTGAGCGAACGCCGATTGCACCAACAAATTAAATCAATCATAACTCCTTTAAAATTGTCTTTTTCAGTGCAAGATATGAAAATTCTGTAAGAAAGGTTTTTGTTTCGTTTTCAATTCTGAACAAAATATGTCTCTATACAAAATTGTCAGAAACCAATTTTAAAGGAGTTATGATTGATTTAATTTGTAGGTGCATGGTGAAGCAGCAGCCATCTTGAATTTATGGGCCCCTAGAAAACTTTGGCCCGGTATGCTAGATGTCTACCCAAGATTTCTTCCTTTCTTTAGGCATGACCTAACAGTATCAGAAGAGAAAACTCGTTCACATCAAAATTTCTGAAGGTCTTATGACCAGGATCTGGCAATATAAAATAATTTCTTAGAATCCTTGCAGAAAAGGGTAAGGAATTCTTTGACTGGATATATCTCCATAACGGTGCAAGATATAATAAAAAACTTTAAGAATATTTTTTGTTTTGCTTTCAATTGTGAATAACATACGAGTATGTCTCTACGCAAAATTATGAAAAAACAATTTTACAGGAGTTATGGTTGATTTCTTTTGCTGTTGCGTAAAGCGGAGACCATTTTGAATTCATGTGCCTCTAGAAATCTTGGTGGACATCTAGCATACTGGCCCCAAGATTTTTTTCTTTCTTTAGTCATGCCCTAACAGGATCAAAAGTGAAAACTCGTTCACCTCAAAATTTGTGCGGGTCTTATGGCCAGGGACAGGATTAGTAAGGGGGTTTATTAAAGACAACGTTTGTGCACTACCAATGCCAACTTCCATCCAGCAACTTCTTGATCGGATAATGCTTGCAGTGCAGTACATTACAATGGACATGTTACACCGTGTCTGGAAAGAGTTTGATTGCCGCGTTGATGCGTGTCGTGTGACCAGGGGAACCCACATTGAAGGATTGTAATTTTAACTCACTTATCAAAAACTGGGACAGTTTCAGCATATAACAGTGTTTGCTGCAACCACGTAAGTTGAAACATAAAACAAAAGACGCTATCTTTGTGCCGTTGAGGGGATAATAACACTAAGCAAGTCACGAAAAGTATAACTTTTCAAAAACGGCGGCGGGATATCTTTAACAACAATTTCGGATATTGAATAGGCAAAATTACACCAGAGAAAAAAATATCTATAGCAACAGTTTTCGAAGTTCATTGAAAAATAGTTTAACTGATTGATTGATTTGGTGTTTGAAGTCCACTTCATGCACAGTAAGGCTAATCGTAACTGGACTTACAGTTTAAAGTGAGATCCAAACCACAATGTGCCTCCAGCAGGTATCGAACCCGGGACTCCTTGATTACAGGGCGACGACGCTACCAATGTGCGATCGGGGAACCCCCCTCTAAAATAGTATAATGTAGAACAACTACCAGTCACACAATATTCCAAAATATTTACGATGGCACTTTTTGCGAGAATGGGTTCGCACTATTTTACAGGTGTCAGCAGTGGCGGTGATTAGGAGGGGGGCCAGGGTGTTCAGTTGCCCCCTTTTTTCCACTTTTTCCCACGCCCCATGCTAACCTTGTGTAGCAAGGAAAATTAAACTCTCCTTGCCCCTCCCCCCTCCCTCAGTTCTTGCAACTTGCGCCATAGTTTTGGAACCTAACCGTCGCCACTAGGTGTAAAGGATACAAATATTTTCTAGCATGGAACAAATCTCTGCGTATTCAAATTAAGAAACGTGATGATCATTTAAAGTGCTCCTTGTACAGTTTATAATCTAAAAGTGGGCAACAATGACTCCATGACTCGTGTATCTGGAGACTATGCAACACCGGAATGAGCGTTCGATGCAGATAAGCAAGGTGGGTATAGCAGGCAAGTTAGTTACCAGTGGGCTTTCGATGCTTGACGGTTCAAATCCCAGAAGTACAGTTCTTACTCGCTGGCTCGCCAGTCACGCAGACGTAGTAACCAAATCTGGCCGATGTGCAGCGCTCTGATTAGAAACGCATTACTTCTATCACATTTTTACAGTGTAGGCTATACTAACTTCATTTCAATAAACTTACCAAAATTAATAGATGTGTAATATTTACATAATCGATAACATTCAAGAGTACTAATTTGTTAAATGATTTTTAACAAGTTGAAATATACACGAATTATCAGCAATTACAACTATGAAAATAATAAGAGTCGTTTCACTAACTTCCTCCAACTTGTGCTTCAACATAGAAATGGCTTAGTCCAATCATGAAAACCTAAAATAGAGAAAATAGTAAAACGTTTACCTTTCACAAAACATTATCATAAGGAGTTAATTTATTCAGTTGTTTGTATGGCTATGAATGAAGTACAAGATATTTATGAAATTGTTATAGGTATTGTAAGATAGATGATCAGTAGCTTACGATACCTATTGTATCTTATTGCAAGGCCGGTGAAGGGACGATTTACATGCAAAACCATTATTGGTAGGTCATGGATCGCAACATCAATATCATAGTCGCAAATATGTTAAATTGGCTGCAAATTGGCACTGTTTGAAAGTGTGTGCACAGACAAAATATATTGAGATAAGGTTTTGACTGTGGTGCTGATATAGTGCTGCTCTCCATGATAATCTCGCATGTAAATATACTATGCACGGGCCTTGTTAAGAGGTTGTACCGGTCTGGGAGACAAAAGTGTAATGTAATTTGAGAAATTTGATTCATATTTTTCTAGTCATGGCAATATAAGGATGTATTAGAGGAAGGTTGCGGAAATTGGACCGTTGCCAAAGTTGGACCGCATTTGTTTTTGCTTATAGACTAACATTTGAAACAGGTGATTTGGCACTACTGGTTGGCTACAGTGCAGTGTGCACATGACTCAGCAGTCAGTCAACTAGAGACGTTCGACTAAGTACGAGTGCTGCTATTGTGTTTCCATTGTTCGTGTTGCAATTATTCTGCTTCGGATCTTAAGCTGGTGTGTAGAGTAAGGGTAAGTAATCAAATGGCAGGTATAAAAGTGTAATTCATTAACTACTTACTATATGTCGTAACACTAGGGTTCAGTTGCGTATGTTCGTGTAGCGTCATATTTTTATTTACGGGGAATAGTTTCCTACGTTGGACCACCAGATGTTTCCCAAATGGGACCGGTCCATTTTAGGAGACGTTAGGTAAGGAAAGGTAATTCTTGTTAAATTTCGACAGGAAGTAATTGCAGGACTGTCTCTATAGGCATCAAGGATGTTGAGAAATGGGGAGAAAATAATTTGCAGATGGCTAGGGCTGCTTACAGAAACGGTGACTATGAACTCTATGAGTGTGCTCGCGTTTATAGGTATATAGTGTGGCCAATGCTGCAATAAAGAAACACTGACAGTAAAAATATGTTTTCGAACACAATAAAGTGCTTTGGTAGGCAAACAACCTTTACTGTGAAAATGAAAAGAAATATCGTCTACCAAATTCTGTTATTTGAGGAAATGTTTTCCGGTTTCACAATCAAAGATGCTCGTAAGCTAGCCTTTGATATTGCAGAAAAGTACGAATTAGCCCACGGCTTTAACAAACCGGGAAGAATTGTCGGTAAAAAGTGATTTTTTTCTACAACGTGAAACCCAGCATTAGTAAGTATTTGTGTACAGACTGCAAGTAAACTGTTTTATGCTTATTGTTTCTAAGTGCTGATGTCTTGTTTTACTCTTTCAAAATCAGTTGTGTTCATTAAAAGTTCAAAGTGATTTTTTACATATGTTTATATTTTGTTTTTTACATTGAGGACCGTCTATCAAGTAGAGAAGTAGAGAGGGCGATGCTGTTTACAGTGACATTTTCTGGCAGTGTAGTTGCCGATGTATTTTATTTAGTTTTAAATTTTAACTTAGGTAAATAGCTGCTTTTTTAACAAAAATATGGTAATATAAATACATCAGTGAAAAACAGTACATACAAATATTTTTCCTTTTAAAATTGGGTTTTTCCTTATGTTACATTGCATTAAATGGTATTGTGTAGATCGTTTCATATTTCCTATTATTCAGTAAATACGTTAGAGTATAATGAAAATTGTTGTATTAAAAATTTTGTTTTAGGCAAAAACACTTATTAATAATAACACAATAACACTCATTAATACAGAAAATAATTAAGGACCAAACTGGTCCAATTTAGGCAACATTCCCCTACATTCTTCAGATTTACAGATTACACTTCACTGGTCGATAAAATATGAAAATTTTATCTATTTTATATATTTATCATTCCTCGAGTTTGAATTAATGTGTAAATTCCATCAGGAGAATTTTAATATATCAGGTTTTCAATCAAACGATTCTCATAATAATTATCAATAACCGTTTATAAGTTGAGAAGTGAGATGGAATGTCTGATATGAAAATAATATTGTTGTTATTTCATGAATATTGGTACCACCATTTTATCAACAAATATTATTTGTATGTTTTAATTAATACAAATTAATAAGTAATTTTGAAAAATCGTCCTCTTGAGAATGTAAATGTTCTATGTCCAATTTTTCATTTTTTTCAGAAGAGTCCTTTAAAGTTTGACATGATATATTTATTGAATCTTTTTCACTATTGTGATGAAAATTTGTATCGTTGCAAAGGGTGATATGTTGAAGCGTCCCTAAATAAAAGTAGTTATTTCGTTAGGTACTTATGCTGTAATTAATTATTGAAACTTCATATTGAAAAATTACACGCAACACTAGCTTTGATTTCAATGTTCCAGCGTTATATCTACCAGAGGTAACACTGTATTCTGGATACGAGATGGAGATGAAAGAATTTCATTATACATTTGTCATTTGGTAACACATTAAAATAAAATAAAAATATTATTAGAAATCAATCAACTACTTTGAATCCACTATTATTCAAAAATGTTTGACAACAAAAGTAAGAACCGAAGAGCAATCACCTTTCAGAAGTGACTGAGGTTAGAATGCAAGTGGTTTATCTCATACCCTGATGGCGCTTGTGGTTGGTGAGGAAATTATCATAAGTTCCATTAGCTGTTGGAGTTTGCATTGTCGTACCTGCTCACAAATTCTGCACATGGATCGAAGAGACTTCCAATATATCAACTTTGCTTGCACGTAGACATCAGACGTCAGCGGAGATGAAACAATTACATCCTAAATAGACCACAGACAAAATATCTCGATTTGTTTCAATTTGGAGATAGAACATTTGCATTCTCAATGGGCGAAATATAAATCAGACCCGGTCAACAAGTCTTATTTGAAAAAGGAATCTTGGTGGGTCGGAAATACAATATTAACCCAAGATTATGTTAATTCTAACAGTGCAATATGAATAGATGCTATCACAATATCCCTTCCTCTTACTAAGCAATTGACCAAGAATCATTATCAGTCAATACTTTACCGTCAGAATCAAGAAGGAAACCATTAACTTCGACATGATGATGGTCCTGTAACTCAGCACCAGTCTGCAACAATCTTCAGTAGAACGTGTTTGATATACGCCTCGTTGTTATTATATACGCGCAGGATAATTTCGCTGTATTTAGTTCCAGCTGTTTGTTTTATAGCATGCAAAATTACAATATTTATTCTATGTAAATTTTTAAAAAAATAAAGTTCACGGTTTGTTTCTAACTAGATTAGGTTCTCAATATTCGTTAATTTATCGAACTGGTCCCAAAAGTTCATGTTCATTTGCAACAGATAAAATGTATAAAGTTCGCAAATCTGAGCAATTGTGTGTGTTCGTGTTATGATTCGTTCATTAAGACGCTTGTTAAGTATACCTTGATACAGTGGAGGCGATAAATTTCCAAATCTGGCGGAGCATGGTGTCAAAGGAGAGGCAGGGCAGGGCCAGGAAAGTAAACTTTAGCATAGGTCGAGGGCAAAAGTGGCAAAAAGAGGGGATGCCACTACCCGCCACTTCCCCTCATTGCCGCCACTGTCTTGATAAATACATTTTCAATGTATTGAATTTCTAAACCATGCTTTTATTTTAATTATTATAATATTAGCTTTTGATAATAACAGCTGTTGCTCCTCTCCTCTTAGGTCACTCGTCCATCTTTATAACTTATCTCCTCTGCGCAGTGCCTTGTGGGAACAAAAGTATTCCGACAAGTACGGTAGCGAGTATCGTCTGAGACGAAAACTAGCAGGTGAGCAATTACCACACAACTAGTCGAAGTCCAACTGGAAAATCCAGCAGGGAATCTAGCTTTGTGTGATTCAGACATTGGTTTCGTTTCTATATCTTAACATGTAGTCAAGATAAACACTTGAAAACACCAGCAGACATTGAATTGCTCGCTACATAATGAAAAAATCACTTGTCGTGTGCTATTTTGAAATACTTCGAGCAATTTTGATCAAATATAATACCAGAAAACTTCTGAAGTTTAGACATAGGTGGCTGTTTTCTGGCTTGGACTGACTGAGGAGCATCCTAACCTAGTGAAGAAAACAATGGACGCGCACCTTTGCCCTTTTCAACTTCATATTTGTGCGAGCAGGCCTTCTCTGTTATGCTGTTATGGCGACAATGAAAACAAAAGCAAGAAATAGACTGCATAACCTTGAGGATGATATCCGTGTTTTGTTGCTTGATATAAATCATTTGTGCTATAAGCATCAATCGCAAGTCTCATATTAATAAAACAAAACCCTTTTCAGTGATATCCAATGTACTAAATTGTATTCTATTCTGATGTTTGTTCCTTTTATTATCTTTCAATTAATGAATAACGTTGGTACTGGAGTTAATAATTATTTGATAATAAATCTAACTTGCTTCTCATAACATAGGGTAAGGACGGGGCAAACGAACACCTAAGGATATATTGCAAAATAACTATCAAACTGTTTATTGAAAAATTACAATTATGGTCGATATGGAAAGTGTTAACATTGAGTTAACAAATAGTACAATGTATAATTCAAAATAATGAACGTTGGCCTCCAAATTGTTAAATGAATCAGTGTGTGTAGCAGTGTCCGTTTGCCCCACCATCGCGGGGCAAACGGACATGTGAGAGGGGCAAATGAACACTAGCTCATTTATTAAATGTCATCACTCTCACAAGAAGAACACACAAAGTATGGGTCATTTCCATTCGCAACGCACTTTACGTAGAACCAGACAGAACACACTAAGCACTGCACCCAGTGTTGACCCCGCTTGTACACACCGTTGCATACACGGCACACATCTTTTGCGGTGCGAATAACATGCTTTGCCTTTCTTGTTGTTTGATTTGCTAAAGTCAGTTTTTTCTCTTTGAGACGAGCGATGAAAGAAGGATCCGTTTTTCGTTTCCTGTTCGAGGTCCCAGAAGTTGATGGCAAGGAGTTGAGTTCTTGAAAACTCCCTCTGTCGCTAAAGGTTCTGGTGATCGCTGAACTTGACCATTCACTTCATGGACAGTTCCAGGAATAAATGCGTGCTCAGGCAGGCGTTGTGGATTAAATGGATGTATCCCACACGCATGAAACCCATTTACTGCATTCCTCACTGTGGCCGCACGATTCCAAGCCTCTGCAAAAATGCCACCAAAGGCCACTTTATTGATACCTTTCTCCGGATTTCTTCGCACGTAAACTCTACAGCCGTCGTTGTAAAATGTTTTAAGTGGCCCAAAGAACGAAATGTAGAGCGGCTGAAGTTTTTGTGTGCTGTGTGGAGGTAAACACAGAAGGTACACGTTATTGGCTAATGCCTTCTCCAGAGTTGGTGGATCTGAACAACGCGATCCGTGTCCATTAAGAATGAGCAAACATTCAGGGTCAGGGGGTTTGACACTAATAAAATGGTCCATAAAAAGAGCAAATTCTTCCCATTGCATGTAGCCACTATCCGAAAGAACTATTTTCGTCCCAGGAGATTTCATAGTTCTTATTAAATCTATGACCCTTCATGATAACATGATACTGGCCAGTTGCAGATACACATGCCATAGCACTGACTGTTTCTCCCCTTTCACAATTCGTTTGGTTCACGACTTCTCTTTTGTCCCGCATTGATATGACTCGTTTTGGTTTGTAGATCAGTTGCAAGCCTGTCTCGCCACAGCTGTATATGTTGGCAGGTTTGTCCCACATATTGTGTTCGTCTAGTAACTTTGATAAATTTATTGTAAAAGATGTTAACACTTGCCTTAGATAGTCATTTAGAGCGAGCCTCTGCAACACGCAAGCTGAGTTCCTTGTGACGAGCTAAAAATCCTTGTATCCAGTCCTTCCCTGCCATTTGTAGATCATTAAAGGAATGTGGCACCATTTGTAAATGCATACCGATATCCCAAACTGCGAAGTTCCTTATAGGTCAGACCATATCCTATAGAATCAAGTTTCAGAAGGTGCTCCACCAGTTGTACCTCCACTTCATTTGAAAGTGTAGTGTGCTGGCCAAATTTCGGAATTTGCACGTTGCTACTCACCCGTCTCCGCAAAGTGTTCCGCGCAACAGACAATGTTCTTTCGGCTGTAGCTAGAGGCATGCCATCTTGTACTTCTTTGACAGCCCTCTGCATATTCTCATCTATCCAGGAACAGCGGTCTGTGGTTCGTTCACGATGTCGCACCATCCTATAACAAGGACACATTATTTTAGAAACGCATACATCTGAAGGGTAAAACATGCATTACATACAATTCACACATGCCATTTCTATTTTGATTCAAATGTAGATTAGTTGCTGAATTACATAATACCTTATAGTATTTAAATGATATGCACTTTATGCATGTCCGTTTGCCCCAACACAAGCCTGTCCGTTCGCCCCGCCTGTAGCCTTGGGCTTTACATGTTCGAAAAAGCGCACCAGATGGCAGCAGCATGTTGACACAGGATCTGTATGTCGAGGAAGCAATGCCGTATCCACACTACAAAGCGCAACTTTGACGGGACCATCATAATCTACGTAATCCTTATGTTCCGCAAACAGATTTTTACTGTTTAGGTTTTTGCTAGAACAATTATCCTTACCTGGTCAGGTTTTACGGCTGGATTAGCATTCTTCTTCAAGATATCAACTGATGTTCAACACACCTTCTCGCCAACGTTCTGCTTCAAATCACAACGCCAACCGATGCACTGTTGCAAACTTCAACGCCAAATTATTCGTATTTTTCTTAGGGACTGTCCGTTTGTCCTGGCCTTACCCTATTCCACTTCGATTTAAGATTAACAATTAAAACAAATTTCTAACATGGGTGCACCAAGCTTTTAATTTCTTTCCCAAGGATGCCGCGAACGTAAAAAGTTTGTGAATCCCTGTTCTAAATGGTACCTAAATACTAGAAAATTTTATACTCAAAAGCTATAAATATTCAGTAGTTATTATGGCCCAAATTTGGTCAATTTCCCCTGTGCCTTATCAACTTCCTCTACAAAACGATGCATTATGTTTCCAAAACTGGAACACAAGTAATACTTTAACAATTCTTTGAGTTGCCTAAAATTCAAACATGTAGCAAATACAATTGATCTTCTGTACTACAAAACTGAAGCAAAAAACATGGTCTGGAGATCAGAGTGAGTGAATCATAAGTAGGGAAAGGATTTTGAGGTGAAAAATTATAGACGATAAAGAAAAAAAAAAGGTTCTGAAAATATTTTCAGAAAGGTGCTGATAAAATATCTTTATGTCTAAACAAGTTACATTAACTTTCATTATTCAATACTGTAGCAAATAATATAATTAGTAACCATTGTATAAAGTACCAGTATTTTGGAAGTAAACTTGGCATTTACTGGCTTTCAAACAACTTGCTATACTGGAATACGCTCAACATATTTGTGTTTCGAAGTCGCTGACGCTTTGAGCTCAGGAGATCCTTGTATGTGGAGGAACTACATTTCCTTGGGAACTATTGGGGCTGCAATGATTATATGGAATACGCGACAAAACGTACCAGCGATAAAACGTACTTGCGAAGGGTCTTCTAATGAGTCTTAAAATATTTGCGATGCGACAAAAGTAACCACTTAATGGGACGGCATCAAAAATCGTGGCTTTCGTTATTACAGTTCCACACTGTTATTCGAATTTCCGCGTTTTGCAACCAACTATTCACAAAGTAATCAAAGAAAAGAGTTAGCTTCGCTGATTCTGGGGCTTGAGAGTGTATTTCCAGCCATCCATCATAAACTTCCTCCGTTTCTAATAAGGCCAGAGCGGCACACATGCGTATATGCAAACGGATTTCCTAATTCTCTCGATAGTCGACCTAAAGTCATATATCTTGAACTTTACGCCAAAGGCATTTCTTAAAATAGAAGAAGCACCCACTGATTTCTGTCGAAGGAAACGCTTGGCGAATTCCTGATATGACTGCCAATTTGGGAGCATAAACCTATAACCTAACCTAACCTATCATAACCTGTAGTGCAGGAGGCCTTAGAAAGAGCGTTTCGCGGGCTAACAGCAGACGTCGCTCGCACACTATTGCCGATACTCTCGTGTCGTCTGCTCCTCAGCCGAACAAACAGGCCGAGGTAGCAAGAGGCAGAAGTCACTCACAATTCCAGAAGGGTGCAGCGAGCTAGCTGTGGCAACCGGGCTCGCTCATTCGCGGACCTCATTGGTTTTCGCAGACACACCCCCATATTGTCGTCTGCTGTAAGCCCGCGAAGCGATCTTTCTAGGGCCTCCTGCACTATAACCTAACTCAAGGTCAGATAGCGCACCGTATTGGAATGTCCGACATGTCAAGGGCAAGTTCAAGCGTTTTCCTTGAAGTGGCCCGTTTTGTCGCGGAGTAAATATTTTGAAGTTATTGGTGGATCCTTCACAGGTAGTTATTTATCTGAGTGGTACGTTTCGTCGCGAAACCCCAAGTGGTACGTTTTGTCGGCAGAACGATTATATGATACCATTTTATAGCTCTCGTTCTACTCTACAAAATCAGACTATAGGATTTTATATAGCTTCTCATCAGATACAAGAGATCTAATGAAGGATTTGTAGAAAATGACGAATAAAAGTATATGTGTGATAGCCCGTAAACGGATAAACGATAAAAGTGTCAGGATAATGCACACATTCGGATATCCGGACATTTCGGATATGCGGATAATCCGTATATCCGAATAGAAAATTATATAATATCCGCATAAGTCGCTCCCAACACTTTTCCATATGGTTATACGAAAAAAAACCATCCGCGCCAAAAAAGAAAGAAATATTTAGTTATCTTGATTAGAGTCAAATTAATCCAATGCAATTCAAACTATAATAAACTACATATTAGTATTATTGAACGTAATCTTTTTAGTACCTTCTACCTACCGTGGCTAACACGGTAATTTTCTTAAGAATTCCTTTTATCAAATTAATAATCTTAATTCCTAAGCTGCAATTAATGTTAAAATTTTTCGTTCCGTTACGTCTTGCGTGAAAATTATTTCTCATTGCATCACGCTGCTGCTGCTGCAATTTCGAAAATATATTCTTAATATGCAAAGTCAAAATGCACACTCGCGTATGCCAATTTAAGCCATAACGATAAACATGGGACAATTATATGCGAGTATTACGTTCTGGATGATTTGAAACATGCACTTATAACTTAGTGTTTCAACCGAGTGGTTGTGCCTATGTAGGTGTTTTCAAAAAAATATGCCCGAGAAGCTATAATATTTTAATAATTTGAAAGGATACTTATTTACTATATATATATACAGGGTATACACAAATGAATGGTGCGGTTAGAAATGTCAACAAAAAAAAATGTTTTTCAAGTTACGTAGTTGCAACAAACACTGTTAAAGGCGGAAACTGTCCTAGATTTTAAAGCTTCTCACGCTCATTGGAGGGTCTGTTAGTTTATGTGCTTCTGCACTTGTGGTTTGCAAGATGGCGTTGCAGGTCGAGAAGGCGTACTGTGTTCTCTGGTTTTACGCCGTGTGATTTCTTTCTATTGTTATTAAAGATAGGGTTTATGCACAACCAATGCCAACTTCCATCCAGCAACTTCGTCATCGGATAATGCATATATATATATAAAAGTATGTCATTAACCTTGTTCATGTATATAAATATACTTGATGGTTATGCAGTGTCACAAAAAGTACATTGTCCGTCAGAAGTATTGAGAAGATTTAAAAATCGCGTCGCCAGAATCTCCCGACAGATGGCGTTCAAATTCATGGATCGTTGTGTGCAGTAGTGCATAAAATTATTTCATCACAGAGAACTTGAGATATTCAAAATAAATAGAAAAATAATAAATATTTCCCCCTCAAAAATCTACCTTTAATTT
This sequence comes from Lepisma saccharinum, assembly GCF_977018435.1. Lineage (NCBI taxonomy): Eukaryota > Metazoa > Arthropoda > Insecta > Zygentoma > Lepismatidae > Lepisma > Lepisma saccharinum. Next base: position 9,212,026 of record NC_139233.1, read on the forward strand.
ATTTCACATGAACTGCATCTATAGTAGTTGAATCATAGCTATAAATAGTTGATATGTTGCCATGGTAACTATAATCTTTACTCAAGGTTTTGCTAAGGTAACCTAAGTTAATTATGGGAAGGGGGAACGACAAGAGTCTTTTTTCACGCTGTGAGCTAACCTCAGTCACGTGTTGAAGACGTATTACGATTTAATTCAATTGTAGAATACTGCATAAAGTAAATAAAGAACATACTCATATTGTTGAACCTTCTTTTCATTAAGATTTATAATATTAGCTAGATTGATTCACTGTACTTGTGATATGAGTACAGGTGATTATGCAGAGTGTGCCCAAAGAGTTATCGACAGTTGCTGGAGTAATTCCGCATGTAAGAACGCGATTGGAGTCGTTTACATTCTGTGCTATGACATGAGAAATGGATCTCCAAAGGATGCACTTCAACATCCGTCGAATTGGTTATGTTCATCGCACCTCACTTCTTATTCCTTACAAAATATAAGTTATTTACTTAAAAGAATTACAGTTTTTATGTAGCAATCCCGTGCAAAGTACTGTGCGCAACTTTTCTATGAGTTTTACAAATTTATATTTGTATAAATATTATGTAAATTACAAACATTGGAGTGCCCAAGGGGGGATACCAGTGGTTATATCACCATTTTCTTACATACCTTTTGAAAAATAAAACGATTTTGGACAAATGAAGAAGTAAGATGATATTAATTAGTTTACAACAAACAACAAGCACGGCAAACTCTCTAAAGAATTGTTTGTTATCATGCCTCTAAACATTTAGTTAAAACAAGCACGATTTAGATATTATAGCATTTAGTTTACCAATATGTATACGTACTGGGCTGAATCTTTCCTTATGTAAGAGTTAAAGTTTTCAAATGGAATAGTGTTGAGAGAGACTTATCTGGATATCGGATAATGTTTTGTTTGGATATCGGATATTCGGATTATCCGTATATCCGAGTTCTCCGGATATTTGGATGTCTGGATTATCTCTTGCATCCGAAACGGATATCGGATAATTTGAAATTAGCCCAAGGAAATTAGACTTAATAACAAACCTTGATACAAATTCAGTTGCTACAATGAAATTGTGTCGCCTTGCTTGTAGATCAGGCTTAATCATCCCGTTTGAAATTGTGGTGACCAGCGAGTGCTCCGTGCGGTTCGAGCTTACCGCCTGCACACTGCACCCCAAGGCTATTAAGCAGTAGAACAGGAGTGGGGAGAGACACCCCCCTTTCCAACGAACCGCTTGCACTTCTTACATCTTGCTGTAGATGGTTTGAAGGTGAACAACTTTTAGTGTACTAACAATCAGGGTTGTTGAAGGTCCAGAAATTGTAAATATATTCAATTCTGGTCAGAAGGAGGAAATCAGGAAGTGTAAATAGGTTCTGGACCGTAAACAAATTTTCTAATCATTAAAGTATTTCAATTCGGTTCCGGATTGTTTTTTTTCCGGATCAATTTAAATACTGTCCAAGTTCGGTATTGAAATGAAACAATACGCAACTTGGTCCGATTTGAAATTGTGCGAGGAAAAATGTTTCGCTCCTGCTATGGAGCCCAATAGAACCCATTAGAAATTATTGGTGCTTGGACATTTAAAATCCATGCTAAAAATTACGGAGGACCTAATTATACACTTACTCTGATCCCCAGACCATGTTTATAAGTCTGTTTCGAAGTACAGAACACAAACTCTATTTGCTACATATTTGAGTTGTAGGTAATTCAAAGAATTATTGTTAAAGTGTTACTTGTGTTCCGATTTTGAAAACATAATGCATCGTTTTGTAGAGGAAGTTCATAAGGCACAGGGAAATTGACCAAATTTCAGCCATAATAACTGCTGATATTTATAGCACAGATTCACACACATTTAAGTTCGGGGGCACCCTTGGGAGAGAGACTAAAAGCTTGGTTCACCCATGTTAGACTATTTTGAATTGTTAATCTTAAATCAAAGTGAAATATATTATGAGAAACAGTTATATTTATTGTCAAATAAATACCTACTCCAGTACCAATGTTATTCATTAATTAAAAGATAATAAAAGGAACAAACATCAGAATAGAATAGAATTTAGTACATTGGATATCACTCAAAAGAGTTTTGTTTTATTAATGTGAGACTTGCTATTGATGCTTATAGCACAACTGATTTATATCAGACAACAAAACACAGATATCATTCTCAAGGTCATACAGTCTATTTCTTGCTTTGGACTTCATTGTCGCCATAGCAGAGAAGCTTGCTCTCACAAATATGAAGTTGAAAAGGGCAAAAGTGCGGCCATTGTTGTCTTCACTATATAAGGATACTCCTTAGTCAGTCCAAGCCAGAAAACAGCCACCTATGTTTAAACATCAGAAGTTTTCTGGTATTATATTTGATCAAAATTGGTCGAAGTATTTCAAAATGGCACACGAGAAGTGATTCTTTTTCCATTATGTAGCGAGCAATTCAATCTCTGGGTGTGTTTTCAAATCTTTATATTGACTACAGTTTAATACAGAGAAACGAAACCAATGCCTGGATCAGACGTAAAGCTAGAGTTTCTGCTGGATTTTCCAGTTGGACTTGGATTAGTTGTGTTGTACTACTTGCTCATCTGCTAGTTTTCGTCTCACACGATACTCGCTACCGTACTTGTCTGTATACTTTTGTTCCCACAAGGCACTGCGCAGAGCAGATAAGTTATAAAGATGAACGAGTGACTTAAGGGGAGATGATCAACAACTGTTATTATCAAAAGCTAAAATTACAAAAATTAAAATAAAAGCATGGCTTAGAAATTGCTTCATAAAAAATGTAGTTATCAAGACAGTGGCGTCGATTAGGGGGTGTCGGGATAGTAGCACCCCTCTCCCAGTTTTGACACCTTCCCTGGAGCACCCAGTTTTGGAATTTGAAGGCTGCCACTGTATCAAGGTGTACTTAACAAGAGTTTTCATGAACGAATCGCAACATGAACACACAAGACGTTAAATTTTCTCATGTTTTCTTACTTAATGCTTTTTATCTGTTGCAAATGAACACGAACTATTCAGACCAGCTCGATAATTAATGAATATTTAGAACCTAATCTAGTTAGAAAAACACCGTGAACTTTTTATGCTTTAAAAAGTTACTTAGAATAAATATTGTAATTTTGCATGCTATAAAACGGAAACAGCTAGAACTAAATGCAGTGAAATTATCCTGCGCGTATATAATAACAACGAGGCGTATATCAAACACGTTCTACTGAAGATTGGTGCAGACTGGTGCTGAGTTACAGGACGATCATCATGTCGAAGTTAATGGTTTCCTTCTTGATTCTGACGGTAAAGTATTGACTGATAATAATTCTTGGTCAATTGCTTAGTAAGAGGAAGGGATATTGTGATAGCATCTATTCATATTGCACTGTTAGAATGCACATAATCTTGAGTTAATATTGTATTTCCGACCCACCAAGATTCCTTTTTCAAATAAGACTTGTTGACCAGGTCTGATTTATATTTCGCCCATTGAAAATGCAAATGTTCTATCTCCAAATTGAAACGAATCGAGATATTTTGTCTGGGGTCTATTTAGGATGTAATTGTTTCATCTCTGCTATCGTCTGATGTCTACGTGCAAGCAAAGTTGATATATTGGAAGTCTCTTTAATCCATGTGTAGAATTTGTGAGCAGGTACGACAATGCAAACTCCAACAGCTAATGGAACTTATGATAATTTCCTCAACCAACCACAAGCGCCATCAGGGTATGAGATAAATAACTTGCATTCTAGACTCAGTCACTTCTGAGAGCTTTCTGGCAGTAGTAGCGCACTTTGCGATCATATGGTGGCACCAATATTCATGAAAAAACAAAAATGCTATTTTCATATGAGGCATGCCATCTCACATCTCAACTTATTAACGGTTATTGATAAGTATGATCTCTATTAATGACAAATTCGAAATATATTTACTAAAAGTATTTAACATTACATGCACTTTCATCGATTAGTAAAAACGTTTAAAGTATATAAGGACTAACATTTGTAAAATAAGGAAAAGGGTCGAAATTGGAAAACCGGTTGCCTAATTTGGACTTACAGTTGCCTAAGTTGGACCTGAGATGTGAAACTATAATTGACAATTATTATTAACATTAGAATGAATTAAAAGTGTTTTTTGCCTAAAACAATATTTTTAATACAACAATTTTCAATATACTTACAATGTATTTACTGAATAATAGGAAATATGGAACTTATGCTGAAACGATCGACACATGACGTATATTGTAATAAAATATAGAGAATCACACAACTTTAAAAGGAAAAATAGTTGTATGTACTGCTTTTTACTGATGTATTTATATTACCATATTTTTGTTCAAACAAGCAGATATTTACCTAAGTTAAAAATTTAAAACTAAATAAAATACATCTGCAACTACACTGCCAGAAAATGTCACTGTAAACAGCGCCCTCTCTACTTCTCTACTTGCAAGACAGTCCTCAATGTAAAAACAAAATATAAACATATGTAAAAAATCACTTTGAACTTTTAATGAACACAACTGATTTTGAAAGAGTATAACAAGACATCAGCACTAGAAATAATCCGCGTAAGACAGTCTACTTTCCGTCTGTATACAAATACTTTCTAATGCTGGGTTTCACGTTGAAGAATAAAATCATTTTTTACCGACCATTCTTTCTGGTTTGTTAAAACAGTGAGGTAATTCGTATTTTTCTGCAATATCAAAGGATAGCTTACTACCATCTTTGATTGTGAAACCGGAAAACCTTTCTTCAAATAACAGTATTTGGTAGACGATATATTTTTTTTTCATTTCCGCAGTAAAGGTTGCTTGCCTACCAAAGCACTTCATTGTATTCGAAAACGCTTTTTACTGTCAGTGTCTCTTTATTGTAGCCTTGGCCACCCTATATACGCGAGCACACTCATTGAGTTCATAGTCACCGTTTCTGCAAGCAGCTCTAGCCATCTGAAAATAATATTCGTCCCTTACGTGCCTCATTTCGACATTATTAAACCTAGAGAGATAGTCCTTCAATTACTTCCTGTCGAAATTTAACGAGAATTATCTTTCCTTACCTAACGTCTCCTAAAATGGACCTGTCCTATTTGGGAAACATCTGGTGGTCCAACTTAGGAAACTATTACCCGTAAATAAATATATGACGCTACACGAACATACCAAACTAAACCCTAGTTTTACGACATGTAGTAAGTAGTTAATGAATGGCACTTTTATAATATACATGGCACTTCATTACTTACCCTTACTCTATACAACAGCTTAAGATTCGAAGCACAATAATTGCAACACGAACAATGGAAACACAATAGAAGTACTCCTACTTCGTCGAACGTCTCTAGTTGACTGACTGTTAAGTCATTTGCACACAGCGCTGTCGCCTACCAGTAATGCCAACTCACCTGTTTCAAATACTCGTCTACAGGCAAAAAAAAAAAAAAAAATTAAAAAAATCGGTAATCTTTCCCTAATACCTTCTTATATTGCCATGACTAGATAAATATGATTCAAATTGCACAAATTACATTGCACTTTTGTCTCCCAGACCGGTACCATCTCTGAACAAGGGCAGTACATAGTTTGTTTATATGCGACGTCATCATTGGTAGGTCATTGATCACAACACTGTATCACACACACTTTCAAGCAGTGCCAATATACAGCACATTTAACATATTTGCGACCATGATATCGATGTGTTGCGATCCATTACCTACCAATAATGGAGTTGCATGTAAATCGTCCCTTCACCGTTGTTGCAAAAAGAAGGCATTAAACATACACGACAATAGATATTGTAAGCTACTGATCATCTATCTTACGATACCTATAACAATTTCATAAACATCTTGTACTTCATTCATAGCCATACAAACAACTGAATAAATTAACTCCTTATGACAATGTTTTGTGAAAGGTAAACGTTTTACTATTTTCTCTATTTTAGGTTTTCATGATTGGACTAAGCCATTTCTATGTTGAAGCACAAGTTGGAGGAAGTTAGTGAAACGACTCTTATTATTTTCATAGTTGTAATTGCTGATAATTCGTGTATATTTCAACTTGTTAAAAATCATTTAAGAAATTAGTACTTTGGAATGTTATCGATTATGTAAATATTATGCACCTATTAATTGTGGTGAGTTTATTGAAATGAAGTTATTATAGCCTACACTGTAAAAATGTGATTGAAGTAATGGGTTTCTAATCAGAGCGCTGCACATCGGCCAGATTTGCTTACTACGCCCGCCTGACTGACCAGCCAGCGAGTAAGAACTGTACTTCTGGGATTTGAACCGACAAGCATCGAAAGCCCGAATGTAACTGGCAGTGACTGCAGTACCCAGCTCGCTTATCTGTAGCGAACGCTTATTCCGGTGTTGCAGAGTCTCCAGATACATGAGTCATGCAGTCAATGTTACCCACTTTTAGATTATAACTTGTTCAAGGAGAACTTGCAAGATCATCTCAATTTAATGCGCAGAGATTTGTTCCATGCTAGAAAATTCTTGTATCACTTACACTCAGTGGCGGCGATTGGGTTTCAAAACTAGTGGCGTAAGGTGCAAAACCTATGGGGGGGTGGCAAGGACAGTCTAATTTCCCTTCGTACATAAGGTTAGAAAGCGACGGTGGGAAAAGTGTCAAAAAGGGGGCAACTAGCAACCCTGGACCCCCCTAATCACCGCCACTCCTGACACTTGTAAAGTAATGCGAACCCATTTTCGCAAAAAGTGCCATCGTAGATATTTTTTAATATTCTGTGACAAATCGGCGTTCGCTCACATTGTTGGGAATTATTTAGTTCTACAGACGACATTGGTAGTAACACGATGTCAGCTTGCATTTTCAGACGGGTGCAAATAGCAGGTAATGCTATTTGCACATTTGTGCAAACTATCGACGTAAAGCTGAAACCGAGAGAATATTTACGATTTGAAGACCAGAAAAGCGACATAAGATGAACAAACACACAACCCTATTTGAAGACCTTCCAAACCAATATTCAAAATATGTGGTAGTCGGTTGACGTAATAATGATACTAATTTTAGAAGTTACAAAATCTAACAGTTATACAACCTCAAGGCCCCTGCAACTAGCATAAATTCAAAAGTCTCCATGCGTAGTGAAATATAATATGCGTTGGCAACACTGATAGTGGTGCTCGCGTCTGAGGGCAGTAACTACATCTTATCTCACGTGACTTCTCATTACCTGGTAAAGACCTGGCAGGCAAGGAGCCTGTAGATTCTTGTTCAATGAAGCTCCCTTGCGTAATGTCGAACACTTGGCTTGACGTGCGTGTAACATATTATTGTAGACTCGACTCCTTGTGGACGGGTTTCTTCCGGGTCTCTTGTAGAGCAATGTTTCCAATACCATCAATTCCCACACCTTTACAACTACAGTAAAACATAATGGCCATTACTGTTTTTAAAGTACAATGTCACTTCATAATTAACGCAATTAATGTAATTTTAATGTAGAATTTAGAAACTTATTTATTGTGCACGCAACTGTAATCGTAGAATACAGTAAAATGTAATGGTAGAATCAGTGTTGAATCGAGTCACTATCCTGTGATTTCGATGTCAAACTTCACACGAAGGAATGTCATATACATCAAATTGTAAAACCAAAACTAATATTTTTTTAAAAAATTGCGCCTTATCTCTGATATGCAATGAAGTTAAGTGTAAATTTCGATAAGACTGCACAAAAACACGCCACCACCATTCCACAGCAAACTGTTGACTGACTAACCGATAAAATAGCTGCAAGATGTGGAAATTCATTGCAACAAGAGAAGCTTACATTGCTGACTTTCACATTTCCAGGAGGATTTTCCCTCCCAGGTCGCCATCTGAATTCATCACTGGGTGGAGTAGGCTACAGTAAATTGTGCTGCAAGTTCTACAAGTGTAATGAGAAAGTTAGAAACAGTCTTTGAAAAGCTCACCTAGAATATCTCGTACTAATTGCCCGTGCCATTGTAATCAGTAGACTGAGTAAGCTGCAGCGAATTATTCCCCATTCAGGATTTCCCAACTCAAGAACTATGGGAATTCCAATGAAAAGAGTTTCATCTCAGGAACTGGTCTTTGCCAGTTGGACATTTCGGTGTAATGTCTTCGAAACTCATTAAGTCATACTAATTACCTCGGGAGAGGTAATAGTTGACATTACGCACGCTTGTGTAACTGCTAACTGACAAGCGAAGATCTGCAATATACTCAAAATATATTAGAGGAAAGAAGAAACACCCCGTAAAGCACAAGGGAGCGGAAGGCTGCCAGGCCCACGATCACTATTTTTTCTAGACTATCAACTATTAAAATTTTTTTCCATTAAACTGAAACATTGTTTCCTACGTTGTGTCTAATTTTCCTTTATTACTTTTGTTCATAAAATCCCAAACGTAAGGTTTGTGAGTGACGGTGAATAATTACGTAGTTTATTATTTTTGTTAATTATGCCTCTCTTTAAATTTTATGTAATGCAGCTCTGCATAAACAACATAGGAAGCAGTGAATCAATAGCAGAATGGTTTCTTGAATTTTAGTGATAAAGATGTGTCGACTCTTAAACACACCCCTCCCTCCGGTGTCAGTTAAATAAGTTTCTTATTAGGCATCGACAATTCAGGGTTAATATTTATTATTTACGTTTATCTTCTTTAGTTGTACACAGTTTAGTTGCGTCTTTACATGTTGAACATAAGGTGTTAAATGTTTTCAATCAATTTTTACCAATGTTTAGAAATGTCTACAATTACAGTGATGATGTTGACTTATTTGTATAATGTTTTCGCAAAGAACCTACCTCTTTATCTACAAGGTAATCCCAAGTTGAACAAAAGGTTTGAACAACACACAGGATTGGTAACGGATCTTCGTCGTTCAGGTAGACCTACATTACATCTACATTGAAGAAGAAAATCCCGAGATTGTAGCTCAAGGTCTGGTACAACCTCCAAGAAAATAAACAACAAAAACTATCCGAGAGCATGACATACCCAGAACAAGACGGCAAGGGATGCAGAAAAAGTTCTCGCCTACTTTACTTCAAAACTTTTTCACGTTAATTTTACATGAACTGAATTATAGGTCACTCTGTACTATATATATCTACGGTATAGTTTTGGTTGTAAGTCAAAGTGAGTAGAGTAGTTTTTCAGAAAGCAACATATATATATTCACCTTTAAATATAACACTAGGTGAAAATAACACATTTGGAGAGAGTGAAGTTTTTCCAATAATGTCTCAGGTAACATAGTAAATCCAGTGTATGAGTAGATTAGTTTATCTTAAATATCTGATAGTATTTTACAATGTTTATTATTCTTTGTAGATATTATTATTGAAATTCAAGACCAAAATAATAAAAAAAGTAGAAGTTTCATTGTGTCCAGTAAGTATTAATAAATGTATATTAATTTCCTTTAACTATAAATTTAGCACCTAAAATTATATATTATACAACTATAAGAATGATCCGTTTTCATCAGTGACTTGGTTTAAAATTCACATTCATAATGAGCAAAATTACTTTAGAAAATCATAGTTCTATATAAATTCATATACAATTTTATTCAATGTGAAGATATTAGATATTGATAAATTCTCGCTTCTGTAGTTTGTTTGAAATTTAATGGAATATGTTCCTTAAAATAAAATGGCTCATGACAAGAAATATAATATTTTAAGGCGTTTTCATGCGTTTCGCCCTTATTAGATTCGAATAAAACATTCTAATTAATATTTTTATCCCGTATTATTTTAAAAGGCTAACCTACTTAATATTTACCACAATATATATTACAATGATTTATTTTAATCACATTCATGTAATAATTAATGATAATTAAGTCATACAAATTAATTAAGCAAGAAATCAGATGTTTTCTTTAACTGAATACATTTATAGTAGATAATTTTAGAAGAGATATTGTTAAACAATTATTAATCTAATTTTGTTGTGTCAGAAATATATTACTAAGAATTTTGTGTTTAAAACTTGAATGTGTAACATAATATAATATATATTACATAATTCACAACACTTGAGACATTTGTGTATTTTGTATAGGAAATAGTGTGGAGGGGACTTCAGTTACTCTGCACGATGCTAATGGTATTCTTATGTAAAACTAAATTATGTTGGTTTTTGAAACCAAAAAAATTATGTACTCCAAAGATAAATTCAATGTTTTTTATAATTTTGAGTTTTCTCAATCATGTAGAAATGCAATATATGAATATTTTTGATCAGCAAATATCACACAATTTTTAAAAACTTCAATATGATAAACGTGTAGTCTGGTAACATATTCACGCGCGTGCACACACACACACACGCACGTATATATACATATAAATAATATAATATTATATGCTCATAAATGCATCGCATTACTATAGATTAATTATTGGCACTGGATGGAAAGAAGAACTTTATAGGCTACATACTACGTATCAGCTTTTCTCATTCTCAAAAATAACAATGTAAAATATACTGGTGGGTGCCTTCAGTGCCAGCACCTGCGTAGAATTTTTATAATAAGAAAAATTCACCTTTCCATTTATTCACAACATGGATCCATGCGCATGGCGCTTTCAATATAATAACTTTGGTTATTTTGTGGATAAATGTCTTCGTATGTTCAGTCTTGAGACGCAAATTTTCCATTACAGGACAGCACACGAGACATAGGAATGGAGCTTTAGAGGAAGGTAAGCAACGCTTTCTTATCATATAAAGCAGCATACTTTGACTTATTTTCTCAAGATATGTAGGATGAGACTGACTTGAAATTTTGTGCTTAAAAGTTCGAGTATTTCGAAGTAGGTGAATTTTCGAGTTTCTCGTTGATAACATTAGGCGCAAAGAGCTTATATACGCTCTTTGATTAGCACTATCTTACCCGAAGAAAGGGAGCGAAAGGCTTCCAGGCTCGCCACATTTTGTTTTTCTCTATTTTCAACTGTTAACATTTTCATTTAAAAAATGAAAAAGGTGTTTCTAATGTTCGTGTGTTACTTTTGTTCATAAAATCATAGGGGTAAGGATGTGTGTTTCGACATGTACTGATGTAATTGACTGTGTATAATAAGTTATTGTCTTCTTTTAATTATGTACAATTTTGTAATTTTTATGTATCTGCAGCTCTGTATAAATAACAAAGGAAGCAGTGAATAAAGAAGGAAATGCTTTCTTGAATTTTAGCGATAAATAATGTGCAAACTCCATCAACCCTCCACCACTCCCCTCGCGTGTCAGTTAAGTAAGTTTCTTGTCAGGCATGGATAAGGCGGGATAAATATTTATTACAGTATTAATGTTTATCTTCTTTAGTTGTACACAACTTAGTTGCGTCCTGAGATACTAAACATAACCTACATAAAATGCTGTCAGACAATTTTTAAGTAATGAAAATATTTTTTATTCATTGAGAAAGATTTATTAAAGTACTTACCAAAATTTAGAGATTAGTATTTAGTAATGGCTACAATTACAGTAAATTACAATAAATTGACTAATTTGTGGAATGTTTTCCCGAAGAACCTAACTGATTATCTACAAGGTAATCCCAAGTTGAACAAAAGGTTTGAACAACAGACAGGATTGGTAACGGATCTTTGTTGTTCACGTAGACTTATATTTACACTGATGAAGAAAATCCTGAGATTGTAACTCAAGGTTTTGTACAACCACCAAGAAAATCCATACCAGAAGCTATTCGAGAGCATGACATACTCAGAACAAAACTGCAAAGGATGCAGAAAATGTTCAGAGAGCAACATGAATATATTTAAAATATTATACACCATTTAATATAACACTAATAGAAAATAACACATTTATAGAGGATTTTGTTCCAGTAATGTGTCAGGTAACATAGTAAGTGCATAATTTTGGGTAGATTTGTTTATCCTAAATATCTGATAGTATTTTACAATGTATATGATTCTGTGTATATGTTCTTATGTTTTACAAGACACTCGTTCAGCTCGGCAAGGCCTGCCCCAAGATTTTGTGTTACCATACACGACAGTACATTGAGGACAGTAAGTAATAATAAATAAATATTTTCTTTAACTGTAAAAATAACATTTTAATTTCCTATTTTACTATTATATGAGTTAATTCTTTTCACCACTGACTAAAATTCACCTTTACACTGATCAAAATTACTTTAGATAATGAGATCACTTTTATCTGAATTCAGATACCAGTACAATTTTATACAACATGAAAATATTTCACTGAGATATTCATAAATGCTCGATTCAATGGTTTGTTTGCAATTTAATTAAATATATTCATTGAAAAAATATTGTTCTATAAAATATTAGAAACGTCACACTTCATCAGGTATATAATTTGTTTCTACCAATAAATACAATATTTTGAAGCGTTTTCGTACGTTTTTGCGTTCAGGGGATTCGAATGAAACATTCCAAAATTCCGAAAATATTTCAAAATACTAACCAAGTTAGTATTTACCACAATATATATTATAATGTTTTATTTTAAGCACATTCATGTAATAATTAATGAGAATTTGTGTACAGATACACAATTATTAAGCAACATATCAAATGTTTAACACAAGAATATTCTACAATTATATTGTAAGCAACTTGAATATGTAATATTGTATATAATAGTTGATAATTTCAAAATTTGAAACATTTTTTTAATTGTAGATGACGATTAGTGCAGATGCAATGTGGAGCACAATTCTGCTACTCTGCATGATGCTGAGGATATTCTAATGGGAAAAATTATGTTGGTTTAAGAAAGAAGCACATAATTCTACTCCATAATAAATTCATTTTTTAAAAATTTTGTGTTGTATAATAATGTAGAAAAGTAATAAATGAATATTTTTGATCAGCAAATGTCACTCAATTTTTAAAACAGTAATATGATGAATGTGTAGTCGCACAACATATCCACAATCACACGCCCACACACACACACACACACACACAGGTTTTCAAATGGGACGAAAGGAAACGATCGTTTATATTTTCTCTATTTTCACGATTCCACTCGCATCAACAGAAACAGGTAAGAAAAAAAGGTTTAGAAGTGATACAAGACAAAATAATAAACGCTTATATAAGTACATTTAGGTTTAGAAATAGAATGAAAGGGGACAAGCTATCATTTTCGAAATTTCAAAATAATTACTAAAATAGTTTAAAAAAATGCAAAATATGCCTTGGAAATTTCAACCAATGTATCAAACTAGGTTGAGGAAACCTCTAACTATTAGCCAATTACGAACTTTTAATTGCCATCTCAATTGTTATTTTTGCTCAATTTGAAAATTGACCATAACCAAATTAACCACAAGGAGATGGTGGTTCCTAAATGACAATAGTTAAAGACATATTTTAGTGAAATACGCAGTTCGTGTTGCTAGAAGGCCTTCATCGTTGCAAGTCACCTAACCCATTCACTAGGAAAAGAAAAAATGTTGACATACTGAAAAAAGTTGACATAAAATTCCAACATCCGAGAGTTTCAACGTTTGTCTCATCAATGGATCTGTCGTCGTCTATCAAAATTCCAACATCTGAGAGTTACAACGTTTTGCTCATAGATGGCTCTGTCGTTGCCTATCAAAATTCCGTGACTTTTCCGAAATTCAAAAATGTCTACCGGAAATGGACGTATCTCGAAAACGGTTAGAGATAGCGCAAAAATAACACGATAAATCCCCCATCCCCCGTTGATCCACCTGTCGATTTTGGCAACATAGAGTACGCGTACAAATTTTGGTGGTCCTGAGGTCAAGGGGTGGACCAACTGACGATTTTTTTTTTCGATCACTCGTAACTTTCGAAGGGATGATCGTAGGAACATGTTTTTTTGGGGGGGTTAGCATCGTCTGTTTTCCGAAATTCAAAATTGAGACCGGTCTCGAAAACGGTTACACTTTTGGTCAAAATCTGTTTTTTGTCTTGGATATGCATACGTAGGTTAGTTTAGTCCGTAAAAGATTGTAAAAAACAAAAAAAAATAGGTCAAAGGAAGCGGTCAGCGTAAGAAAAAAACATAGCGAAAATCTGCAAAGGTGAAAAAGTGTTGCCAGAGCCTCTACTGGGCATTTTTTTCTTCTTTTAGGTTAGCTTAACCCCTAAAAGGTCGTAAAATCAAAAGTAGGTCAAAGGGTGTGTCCAGCTCGTACAGTTTCATACTACTGTACATGTAGGTCAGTTTAGTGTGTAAAAGATCGAAAAAAAATCCTCATGACAGATCATAACTGGAATGAATGTATGTTACCTAACTCGTAAAAAAAAAAAAATAGGTTAAGTTATATCACGTATGATCGTGACATACCTACAAAGGATGAGATGGAAAAAACCGAGTTGCGGTGAAAGCTGTACTGGAACGTCGTCGAACGCCATAAAATGCACAAAAAATCGTCATAATATGATACAACTGAGGCTAAATCCATAGAAAATAAGGGATATCTACAAAGGATTTCGTAGAACCGCTCATTATACCCTACTTCTTCCACGTGGCTCCAAATGTAGAAGTCGCAAGGCGTCAAATCGGGGGATCGACCCGGCCAGGGAATCGGGCAGCCTCGGCCAATCCATTTCTTTTTTGGGTAATTTTCATCCAGCCACTGTCGCACGCCCAGGCTGAAGTATGGATGGGCGTCATCAACAATTATTTCATAGAGCCATTTTTCCTGCCCCAAATCTTAAATGGCATCACTTATGAACATTTTTTGAGGAACGGGATGACAATGTTGTTGGAGGATGTACCTCTAGCTACAAGACGTGACATGATTTACCAGCATGAAGACTGCCCAGCTCGATCCCCCGATCGATTTCACGCCTTGCGACTTTTACATTTGGAGCCACATGAAAGACTTAGTTTACAAGACACAGGTAAACTCGTAAGAAGAGCTCAGGGAGATTATCTTAACAGCTGGTCAACACATCAAGGACACCATCAAATCACGAGTTACGAGCCCAAATGTCCGTAAAAACCTGCGTGCCTGCGTTCGTAACGGAGATGCCCACTTTGAGCAAGACGAGTAATGTTCTTTAATTGTATTGTTCATTGATTCCATTCCCATGAAGATGAATGAAGTATTATTTCTTGTACACAAATGTGAATGTTAGCAACATTTGTACCTTGTTGGATAGCAGATGACACAAGGAAGTAATTTAAGAATTTATATGGTTCGTGTCATACCATTTTTGTTATTAATATGTTGCCAAGTAAACTAAGAGTGCACTTTTTAATCATCACTTGTAAGTTTAGACCCACCCGTTACTTACACGTGATTGTTATTTGGGACAAACTTTTTTCCAACCAACCACATATTTGAAATATGTGCCATACAATGAGCTGTTTTCTCTCAATTCGCATTTTTATGTGTGTAAAAAAAAAAAAACACTACTAATTTTCGGACGGGGTATCATATGGTCAAATTTATTGCAAATTTGCTCTACTTTAACCCCTTTAACCCCTCTACATCCAATTACAGGTCACCCTGTATAAGTGTTGCATTAACGTTGTTCATGTATATATATCTCGTATACATGATGAATATGCAGTGTCGAAAGAAGTACATGTTATAGCGCAGAATGTAAACGACTCCAATCGCGTTCTTACATGCGGAATTACTCCAGCAACTGTCCATAACTCTTTGGGCACACTCTGCATAATGACCTGTACTCACTCATATCACAAATACAGTGAATTAATCTAGCTAATATTATAAATCTTAATGAAAAGAAGATTCAACAATATGAGTATTTACTTTATTTACTTTCTGAAGTATTCTACAATTGAATTACATATATCGTAATTCGTCATCAACACGTGACTGGGGTTAGCTCACAGCTTGAAACAACACTCTTGTCGTTCCCCCTTCCCATAATTGACTTAGGTTACCTTAGCAACACCTTGAGTAAAGAGTATGGTTACCATGGCAACATGTCAAGTATTTATAGCTATGGTTCAACTACTATACATGCAGTTCATGTCAAATAAATCAAAGGTAGATATTTTGGGGGAAATATATATTATTTTTCTATTTTATTTGAATATCTCAAGTTCTTTGTGATGAAATAATTTTAATCGTTAACTTGCTTATAAATACAGGGCTAATATAAATGATTCATTCGATTTCAAAACACTATATTTTCCGAAGTATTGCACATAAAGATATGAATAATACATGAGAAAAACTGTAAACTCACCAAAGTTTTCCTCACATTCTACAAATGTTGTATGCATGCCCCTCTGACCTCACGACACACATCCAAGTGGTTGTCGATTTCATCCACACCAACATGCCCAATCTAGAGATGTGGAAGTTCGTCGTTTAGGTAGCAACGAACATTCATGTTCCAAAGGGGGTGGGAGAGGGGTGCTCCGTCTTGTTGGTAGACGAAATTCCCGGAATCGGCAATCAGGTGAGTATCTCGCATATTCCAACACACAAAAACTCCTTTCTCGATTTGTCGCCATTTTGTACAGGCACTGCACTCGTGCTGCCAACTTGTGTTTCACGATGCAAACGTGGTGAGTTTACAGTTATTTTCATGTATTATTCATATCTGTATGTGCAATACTTTGGTTTTGATTGATTGATTGATATGTTGTTTTAAGTCTACTTTATGTACAGTAAAGCTAATCGGTACTGGACCTACAGTTTAAAATGGAATCCGAACCACTTGTGCCTCCACCGGGTATCGAACCCGGGATTACAAGGCGACGACACTACCACTGCGCCATCGGGGAGGCCCTGTAATACCTTGGAAAATACAGTGCTTTGAAACTGAATGGATCATTGATAGTAGCGCTGTATATGTATTAAGTGAAAAGAAATGAACGCATTAACATTATTGCGTTAAAATGAACTTTAAGCAATTATTATTATGGAATTATTACATTTAGAATTTTCTCATATGTAGTTATTAGGATCGAAGTCCCCTCCATGATTATTTGAAGTATGGGCATAGCCATTACGACTTAAATTTAAACACAAAATACAAAATAATAATTTAAAGAAGATATATCTTTGTAGTTTCATATCTTTATCATTCAATTTATAAGGTGTTATCAATACACAATTAAGGCGATACGGATACGAAGGGCGAACTCAACAAACGAACATTTTGAAGAAAATGCGTTGCAAGTTGTGAGACACAGGCTAACTCAACAAATAAGTCATACCATCATATCGGAAAGTTTTCCAGTGTGATTTCCAAAGTTTTTTGTTAAGTTTGCCCTGTGCCTCGCAACATGAAACACATTTTCTCTAAATGTTCGTTTGTTGAGTTCGCCCTTCGTATCCGCAACGCCTCAATTGTATATCAAGTTTATACTAATATAGAACGTGCGTGTTCAATTGTTGAAGCTCTTTACATTTCCTATGTAGATCATTGGCTCGAAGCTAATGCACACTTCAAATTTTTAAAACCTTGAAACCAACAAAAATAATTGCTGGCGAACGTAATACACATTTTAAAAATTAAGTTTGTACAAAAAGTATTTTTCATGTATTTATTATTATTACAAAATAACACTCTTTTATACAAAGTACAATGGTTCGGACTTCACTTGAAACTGTAGGTTCTGTTTCAATTATCCTACACATGCATATAGTGGGTTTAAAACAAAGCTTCAAGAAAGTACATACAATTGGTTTGTCTTTGAATGCCTTCAACAATGTACAATATTTATATTTTTGAAATGATTTCATACTAATTGAGCCGGTTCCCGTGGTGGAGTGGTTAGCACATCGTGCTACGACGCCAGGTTTCCCGGGTTCGATTCCCGACCTTAGCATGGATGTTTGTGAATGTCCATTCATAAATTTCATCATATTATCACTCTTATGAAAAACTAAATATGCTGACCAAGGCAGTAATTTATTTTGTTAAAAACATAAACTAAACGTAACGTTTCAACCTTCTAGCAAGGTCTTCTTCAGACTCTGTATCAAGTACGAAAGTAACAAGATACAAAAACAGGGCATTATATATACACACAAACATTACTCCGTCCAAACTATTAGAAAGTTGTTTCGAACTTTCTAGCAGGTGGGTTTCACTTGCCAACTGTACTTTCACCTAAAAGGCTAAACATAATTACTTCCATATAGAATGTGGTTGGACTTTTTATCTCACGTTCTTTTTCCTTCATATTTTTCCCTTCTCCTCTCCTCTTTCTCTCTTGTCCTTTCCACTCTTTCTAACACCTTCTTCCATTCTATGTTTAACTTAAGTCCCCCATTCCAGTTCATTGTGTCTTCTTCACATTTCTTATCTATTTCCTTGGCTTCCTTCCATTTTCTAACTAGCATTCTCTTCTCCCTTCACATCTGCTTAGTCTCATCCCACTCTATGTCATGTCCTGTTCCTCTCGTGTGTTTAAATATTGCATTTCTCTCTCTCTCTTAAGTCGTACATCATCCCTATGTTGTTTCAACCTGTCTTCCAGCTTTTTTTCGTTTCTCCTATGTACACACTCTGACATTCTTTACATTTCACTTCGTAGATAATCCCTTTCTCTTCCTCTTCTCTGTTGTCCTTTTTCTTGCTTGCATTCTTCGCTATTCCTAAGATGCTTCTCCCTCCCTTCCTGTAAGTTTTAATTCCCGCTTTCCTAAGCACTTTGCATATCTTTTCTGTGGTCTTCCCCATACTCCTTATTCCAAACCATCTCTCTTTTCTTTTCTCTTCCAGTTTTTCTTTCTCTTCCAGTTTTTCTTTCTCTTCCAATTCTCCCCTGCCCGTTTTCTTCTGCTTCTCACAGCCATTCTTCTCCAGCTGTTTCCATAGGATATTTATTTTGCCTTCTTTTTCACATTCTTTCATGCATATTTTCTCTATTCTGTCCTCCATATTCTTTATAAAATTTATTTTTGTTACCTCACTTACATAACTTCTTTTGTGGCAGAATAACCCTGCTGCACATTTTTCTGATGCCAAACCGTTTCAATTTCTTGTCCTCTCTTCCTTTTCATCAATATATCTAGGTAGCTTAACTTGTCTTCTTCTTCCATTTCAATAATATCCCTCTTTCTTCATCTTGTATTGCTTTGGCAAAAATGTCGAGCTGCCTCTTCGTTCCCTTCCATATGCCAAAACAATCGTCCACATATCTGCAAGACCGAATTATTTTGTCACCTCCTTTTTCTATCACTTTCTTTTCCCATTCATTCATAACCAATTCAGCCAATGCTGGGCTTAGGCTAGAACCTATATTTAGTCCTTCACTCATTAACATTATTTTATCTCCCATTATACTGTAACCGTTATTCCAAATGGTTTCCGGCGCCTTCACTACCCTTTCACTATCCCATTCTCCTATAATTTCTTGTCCCATTCTCTTTTTAATAATGTCCAAAACGTGTCCCCTCTTGATGCTCGGGAACATAGTTTTCACGTCTAAGCTAAACATTGTCGTCTTCATCTCATTCAACTTTAGTCCGTTTATGAGGTCTGCTACTTGTTCACTGTTCTTAACTGCTCTGCTTTATTGCTGTGTTACTAGCACTTCAATAACTTTCTTTAATTTCTTTTCCAAGGGTTCCAAAATATTGTTTCTGCAGTTCATCACTGGTCTAAATTTCATCTCCTCTTTTTGTATCTTTGGAAAGCCTTTCAAACTTGGTGGTCTTCCTGTCTCCTTTATGCATTTCTTGAATCCTCTCCTCCTACAGTCTTTTATGACCCTTTCTTTTATAGTTTGTTCTTCTCCTGTTCCACAAATCTCCTCATATCCGTTTTCTTTTAGGTCTTCAAACTTCCTCTCGTACCATTCTCTTTCCATCACCACAATTGCTCCTCCTTTACCTGCCTGCTCTATCACCACATCACTTCTTGTCTTGATTTTCTTCATCCCTTCCCTTTCTTTTTGACTGAAATTATCTACTTTTCCTTGTTTTCCCATTTCTTTCTTCAGTATGGCTGCTGTTCTTCTTCTAATCTTATCTCTTTCTGGTTCTTCTTTTATATGGAGCACTGCTTCTTCAATGTCATATATAATATAACTTCCTCATAATCTACATTTCTTTCTTTAACTTTGAAACCTCTTCCTAGTTTTTAAAAAAGCTTCCTCTTCTTTTGTTAGGTCTACATTCCCTATTACCACAACTCTTCTTCTGGTATCCTCTTCTTCTTCCTCTTCTCCTCTTTCTTGTTTCCATCCTACTCCCTCTCCTTTCTTGTTCAATTTTATTTTTATTTTCTCTCTAAATTTCTCCTGCCAGATTTTCATTTCATGAAATGTATATTCTCTCGTAAAAATGGTGAGACCATTTTCAATAGCTTTTTCAATTCTTGTCAGGTTCTCCTTTATTATCTTTATCTCCTTTCTTCTTGCCCTTATTTCATTCCATATTAGTTATTTTTCTATTTTCTGAACCAATATCTTCCATCTCCTGATGTTGCAAACCACTCCCTTGAAGAGGAAAGATATACACAAAGACGAACAAGAGAAGTTTCTGAGAAAATGTTTGGAGAGAGGCACAGCGCCTAAAGGATTAAAAATAAGTAAGATATATTACGAACAGTAAAGTACATGTACCTATTGGATTGCTTCTTACTCCATAGCGTATTTACAAAAATAATATTGTACATGAATATACTTGAACTGAAAGTATTACAAGTATTTTTTTTACGATAAAGAGTTACCATTAGAATATATTATTTTTACAAACTAGCGTTTGCCAGTCTTCATCTCCATCCACATACATTACGATACAGGATCAATATTGTTTCTCTTCGCTAAAACAGACAGTAAACGTGGTAATGGGCAATTTGTTTGGCATTACAATACTTATGCATTCAACTGAACCCTACTCTATGTCCAAACTATCAAGTGGTATATTCAGTGATTCTCTTGTATTCTTGATAATATCAAATAGCCGACAAAGTTCTTTGTTTCAATTGCTACAGTACATGTTATTTGATTGAGACCATAACAACAAATCGTTCGTTTGTCCACCAGACATTGTTTCGATGAAGATGCCCTTATGTTTCCAAGATACGTCTGTAGGGATCTATTTGCTCTTTAAGTTATTTCTTAGTATTGCGTTTCTTGAAACTTGACACCCGCAAATACACAAGAAAGACGAAGCAGAATCTTTTTTTCAAATTGATGGTTACCTAAAACTCCCCAAAATAAATGAACCACTATAATCATCATCTTGCAATTAGAGATCGAGAACTTTGACCACATGCTTACTTTGGATTGTTTACAAATTTCAAAAAACTTATCCGCCACTGCGACCGAGTTCAGCTAACAAACTAACTAACTAACTCTAGCCTTCTTAAACACTAAGGTTTATGGCTGCAACAGCAAAAGCCTCCCATCTGTCCCTATCCTGAACAAGATCAATTCAATCTATTTCATCCTTACCGATTTCCTCAGAGACGTATTAATTTTATACAAGACCATAATGACAAAAACGTTTTTGAAAATAATATGAGTAGTATTGGGTGGAATACACATCAAATTTGTAAGCAAGTCTACGTGATTATGTGATAAATTTATCTATACAAAACTGGCCCAATTGCTTCTACAGCCCTTCGGACATTTGCCAGATTGGCAGTTAGACTCTATATGTACAGTCTGCGTTGCAACTATTCCATTGAAAGTTAATGGGATTGTCACAACCCAGAATTGTCAGTGGCTGTACAGGTAAATAATGTAAACGTTGCTTCTCTATACGAAAGATACATTCCTCTCCCAAGGATTGGGTTTTGTGGACACTTCAGCAACAAGCAACACTTGTTGCATGAACAAGATCCTTCAGAAGTAGGGATGCAGCATTTTGTACCTGAGTGACGACTGTTGATAGTTATAGGTGCTTTCACAATTCATACCATTTAAGATTTAATCTTACAGAATTACATGTTAGTATTATAATAGCATTTTATATTATTATCTCAATATAAGGAGCTCTAATGGAGATTAAACAGTAGCACGTATTTTTAAGTACACACACTTCAAACATTTCATTTCACTGCAGAATGTATCACATACAATTATGAACATATATTTTGCACACTTGTAGTTTGTCTCTGCTAGTGACAAAAGTCAAACTAGCAACATCCAACTTTAGGAACGAATCATTATTTTATAAACATTTATCTTACCCAGGCCATGCACATTAAGAATCTATCTACGTCTCAGCGGCAACTCACTGATCACCGTCATTGGAATGTCAAGAATGTGGATTCAAAAAGTTGTGCATTGCAAAAGTAATTGTTTCAGGTATCCTTATCTTCATCACTGAGAACAGTGTTGTGAACCGTGTTCAGTGTTGAGCAAAATACAGTTGAAGGCGCTGAGGCGAGATAGTGCAAAGCCACGTTTTTAAACTTTGTGGAAAGAAAAAGTATTTAAAGTTCCAACAAATCTGCATTCGCACTTGACATTTCTTCTACTACTCGTACTCTAGTTTTATCTATCGTATAGAAATGCCCCAGTAATATGTGCAACTGACTTTCATTTTCTTTCAAATTGCAACTTACTGTTAATCTCCAGTTGGAGTAATTTCCAAACTTCAAATCCATTCGCGACTGTAATTGTTTTCAGCATTTCACTTACAACGTTTCAAGACAGAAATCTATTATTTAAATAACAAAAGTTATTGTACTAAAAGCCGCATCCACACCGATCGCATATTCATCTAGGATTTGATCCATGTTGTGAATGAATAGATAGATGAGTTTTTCATACTATACAAATTCTAGGTTATGGCATCGAAGAAAACCATCAGATGTTCTGTATTGTTATTTTTGGGAATGAAAAAGGGTTACTTTAAAGCAGCCTACAAATTCTACTGTTATTGGACGTGTGTATGTATGTGTGTATGAACACACCAACACACCCACCCACCCACACACACACATATATTATATATATATATATATATATATATATATATATATATATATATATAGCCCCGGCGCCCACCCAGCGTCGAATAACATGGGTACCTGGGGAAACCCTGGGGGGTAAAGACGGTCAGGGGCGTGAAGCTGATCACATCAACCCCACTCATAACCGGATCAAGAAAGTGTGGGGCCTTCATGGCGTAGTGCTATGCAGAGGGGGACACTTTACTTTTTTTATTTATATATATACACTCCTCACAAAAAGTCTGGAATATTGTTACGTTAGACAATAGGTGATAGACACGGCCTTGGAATTCAACACCACATGGTATTTGTCTGGTGGACGTTGTCGTCTCTTCACCGACATATGCCGCCGTGCCTATCACCTATTGCCTAATATAATCATTTTCCAAACTTGTTGTGCCTAATTTAACAATATTCCAAACTTTTTGTGAGGAGTGTATATATTAAACTGCATATGTATGTATGTGTGTGCGTGTGTATTTGTGGATATGTTGTGCGACTACACATTCATCATATTACTGTTTTAAAAATTGATATATTTGCTGATCAAAAATGTTCATTTATTACTTTTCTACATTATGGTACAACTCTAAATTTAATAAAAGTGAATTTATTTATGGAGTAGAATTATGTTTCTTTCCTAAACCAACATAATTTATTTTCCCATTAGAATATCCTCAGCATCATGCAGAGTAACAGAACTGTGCTCCACATCGCATCTGCACTAATCGTCATCTACAATTAAAAAATATATAAAATATTATGAATTATCTATTATTATATACAACATTACATATTAAAGTTTTAAGCACAAAATTCTTCCAAAAATATTTCTTACAGAATAAAATTGAAATTTATGATCATTATTCTGTTGATATTTGCATTGCTTGCAATAATAACCTTTCTATAATTATATAATATAATTGTAAAGTATTCACTTCAATTAAACATCAGATACGTTGCTTAATAATTGTGTATCTGTACAAAAATTCTAAGGACGTAGTTTACTTTAATTAATACATGAACGTGGTTGAAATATAACATTGTAATATATATTGTGGTAAATACTAACTTGGTTAGTGTTTTCAAATATTTCCGGATTTAAATGTAAGCTTTAGTATGTTTCAATCCAAACGCATGAACGCAAAAACGTATGAAAACGCTTTAAAATATTGTATTTATTGGTAGAAACAAATTGTATATCTGATGGTGTGAAATTTCTAATATTTTATACAACAATTCAATTTCAATGAATATATTTCATTAAATTGCAAACAAACCATTGAATCGAGCATTATGAATATCTCAATGAAATATCATCATGTCGCATAAAATTGTATCTGAATTTAGATAAAAGCGATCTCATTATCTAAAGTAATTTTGATCTGTGTAAAGGTGAATTTTAGTCGATGATGAAATGATTAACTCATATTGTAATAAAATAGATAATTTAAATGATATTTTTACAGTTAAAGAAAATATTTATTTATTAATACTTACTGTCCTCAATGTATTGGGAGCCAATAATCGGTAGCTGAAGGAGTTAATACATGAACGTGGTTAAAACTAAACATTGTAATATATATTGTGGTAAATACTAACTTGGTTAGTGTTTTCAAATATTTCCGGATTTAAATGTAAGCTCTAGTATGTTTCATTTGAAACGCATGAATGCAAAAACGTATGACAACGCTTTAAAATATTGTAATTATTGGTGGAAACAAATTATATATCTGATGAAGTGTGAAGTCTCTAATATTTTATAGAACAATTCCTTTTCAATGAATATGTTTCATTAAATTGCAAACAAACCATAGAATCGAGCATTTATGAATATCTCAGTGAAATATCTTCATGTTGCATAAAATTGTATCTGAATTCAGATAAAAGTGATCTCATTATCTAAAGTAATTTTGATCAGTGTAAAGGTGAATTTTAGTCAATGATGAAAATGGTTAACTCATGTAGTGGTTATATAGGTCATTTAAATTATATATTTACAGTTAAAGAAAATATTTATTTATTAATACTCACGGTCCCCAATGTACTGTCGTCTATGGGAGCCAATGTTCTGTCTATGGTGAGCTGAACGAGTGCCTTGTAAAAAAATGAATTATAAACATTGTGAAATACTATCAGATATTTAAGATAAACTAATCTACCCAATATGATCCATTTACTATGTTACATCACATATTACGGGAAAAATACTCTCTCTAAATGTGTTATTTTTACTTAGTGTTATATTTAATGGTGTATAATCTTTTAAATATATGCATGTTGCTCTCTGAACTTTTTCTGCATCCTTTTCTGTCTTCTTCTGAGTACATCATGCTCTCGGATAGCTTTTGGTGTGCATTTTCTTGGTGGTTGTACAAAATCTTGAGTTACAATCTTAGGATTTTCTTCTTCAGTGTAGATATAAGTCTACGTGAACAACGAAGATCCGTTACCAATCCTGTCTGTTATTCAAACCTTTTGTTCAACTTGGGATTACCTTGTAGATAAAGAGTTAGGTTCTTTGGGAAAACATTCCGCAAATTAGTCAATTTATTGTAATTTACTGTAATTGTAGTCATTACTAAGTACTATCTCCTAACTTGGTAAATATTTTAATAAATCCTTCTCAATGAATAAAAAATATTCTCGTTACTTAAAAAATTGACTGACAACATTTTATGTATGTTATGTTCAATATCTCATGACGCAACTAAACTGTGCAGAACTAAAGATATAAGCATTAATAATAAATATTAATCCTGCCTTATCCATGCTTAACAAGAAACTTACACAACTGACACGCGAGGGGGTGAGGGGTTGAAGGAGTCCTCACATTATTTATCACTAAAATTCAAGAAACCATTTCTTTATTTATTCACTGCTTTCTTTGTTATTTATACAGAGCTGCAGATACATAAAAATTACAACATTTTACATAATTAAAGGAAAACAATAACTTATTATACACAGTCACTTACATCAATGCATGTCGAAACACAAATTCTTATCTTTACGACTTTATTCACAAAAGTAATACAGGAACAATTTTTCAATTGTTTAATGAAAATGTTAACAGTTGAAATGGAGAGAAACAAGATATGGTTGGCCTGGCAGCATTTCGGTCTCTTTCTTCGGGTAAGATAGGGCTAATGTTAGCAAAGAGAAACTCAAAAATTCACCTACTTCTAAATGCTCGAATGTTTCAAACACAAGATTTCAAGTCAGTCTCATCCTGCATGAGATAGCACTATGGTTATCCGACCAATGCTGAACCTCATACTAATATAATTCTAATTTCATTTGTAGTCATACATATCTTGAGAAAAAAGATAGTCAAAGTATACTGCTTTATATGCGAGAAAGAGCTGCTTACCGTCATGTACAACAGGTCCACTCCTATGTCCGGCGTTCACAAAGTTGTGTCCTGTAATGGTAAATGTACGTCTTAAGACTGAAAATACGATGAAATTTATCCACAAAATAATCAAAGTTATTATATTGAAAGCACCATCCACAGCGATCCATGTTATGAATAAATGGAAATGTGAGTTTTTCATATTATACAAATTCTAGGTGCTGGCATTGAAGGCACCCACCAGTAAGTTTTACATTGTTATTTCTGAGAATGAGAAAAGCTGATAGTGTGAAATCTTACAGCCTATAAAATTCTTCTTTCCATCCAGAGCCAATAATTAATCTATGGTATTACGATGCATTTATGAGCATATATTATTTAATGTATGTACATGTATGTACGTGTGTGTGCGCGCGCTTGCGTGGATATGTTGCGAAACTACACGTTTATCATATTAAATTTTTAAAAATTTAGTGATATTTGCTGATCAAAGATATCCATTTATTACTTTTCTACATTATTGAACAAATCAAAATTAAGAAAAAATGAATTTATCTCTGGAGTAGATTAATTGGTATGTTCAGAAACCACCATAATTTAGTTTTACATAAGAATATCATTAGCATCGTGCAGAGTAACAGAAGTAGCCTTTACATTGCATCTGCACTATTTCCCATCTAAAATACAAAAATGTCTCAAGTGTTGTTAATTATGTATTTATATATTATATTATGTTACATATTCAAGTTTTAAACACAAAATTCTTAGTAATGTATTTCTGACACAAAAAAAATAGATTTGTAATTATTATTGTGACGATATTTGTATTGTTTGTAACAATATCTTTTCTAAAATTATCTACTATAATTGTATTCATTAGAATAAAACATCTGATTTGTTGCTTAATTAGTCTGTATGACGCAATTATCATTAATTATTAAATAAATGTGATTAAAATAAAACATTATTATATATATTGTGGTAAATATTAACTAGGCTAGCGTTTTAAAATACTACGTGATAAATATATTACTTAGAATGTTTTATTCGAATCTAATAAGCGGGATAAGGATGAAATCCCTGTAAAATATTTTATTTCTTAACGTGATCCATTTTATTTTAAGGAACATATTGTATTAAATTGTAAACAAACCACAGAATCGAGAATTTAGTAATATCTAAGTAAGTACTGTAATACTTTGTGTTATATTTAAAGATATATAAATTTTTAAATATATACATGTTGCTCTCTGAAAAATTACTCTACTCACTTTGACTTACAACCAAAACTATATCGTAGAAGCCGTAGATATATATAGTAGAGAGTGACCTATAATTCAGTTCAAGTAACATCAAAGTGAAAAACTGTTGAAGTAAAATAGGCGAGAACGTTTTCTGCATCCTTTGCCGTCTTGTTCTAGGTATATCATGCTCTCGGATAGGTTTTGGTGTTGTTTTTCTTGGTGGTTGTACAAAACCTTGAGTTACAATCTCAGGATTTTCTTCTTCAGTGTAGATATAAGTTTACCTGAACATCGAAGATCCATTACGAATCCTATCTCTTGTTCAAACCTTTTGTTGAACTTTGGATTACCTTGTAGATAAAGAGTTAGGTTCTTTTAGAAAACATTCCACTAATAAGTCAACACCATCACTGTAATTGTCGTCATTACTAATTTCTAATTTCTAAATATTGGTGAGTATTCAAAAAAATCCTTTCCAATGATTAAAAAAGTTCACATTACTTAAAAAAGAGATTGAAAACATTCAACAGCTTATGTTCAGCATCTGAGGACGCAACTAAACTGTGTACAACTAAAGAAGATAAACATAAATAATAAATATTAACCGTAATTTATCAATGCGTATGAAACTTATTTAACTGTCACCGGAGGGGAAGTTTCTAAGAGTACATATTTTTTATCACTAAAATTCAATAAACCATTCCATTATTGATTCACTGCTTCCTATGTTGTTTATACAGAATCCATTGAACATAGGACATCTGCTGTCATAAAAGCAAAAAGTGGTCCAACACACTACTAGGTGGGTGGTCAGAATGCAGTGGCCACACAGTGTATTTTGAGTACATTGCAGATCTTTGCTTGTAGGTTAGCAGCTACACAGGCGTGCGTAATGTCAACTATTTCAAACGCCAATTCATCCTCTCTCGTAGTATGACTTCCTGAGTTGGGAAAACATTTCACTGAAATATCCAAATGGCAAAGACCAGTTCCTGAGATGGAACTCTCTTCATTGGAATTTCCATAGTTACTGGTTTGGGAAGACATTTCACTGAAATATCCAGTTCCTCAGATGAAACTCTTTTCATTCGAATTCCCATAATTCATGAGTTGAGAAATCCTGGATCGGGAATAATTCGCTGCAGCTTACTCAGTGTACTGATTAATATGGCACGGGCAATTACGTAGTAGGAAATATTCTGGATGAGCTTTGCAAAAAATTCTCTCTAACTTTCTCATTACACTGGTAGAACTCGCAGTACAATTTACTGTACTCCAACCAGTGATGAATTCAGGGGGTGACCCGGTAGGGAAAGATCCTCCTGGAAATATAAAAGTCGCCCCCGAATATTTCAAAACCTGGTTGGACATTCGGAAAATAACTGAGAAATTTCGCAGCCATGTTCAGGACTTTAATGTAACTTAGAAAAAAAATAAATTATGTTTTATTTTTAGTAATGAGCACTGATATAGACCTCTTTATAATTAAAAGTCAGAATAATGAACGAAATAAAATTATGGTCCGTTTTAATAACTGGTAACTAGTAACATATAATAAATTGCATTGAAACTCATGGGTACGTATAGAGCGGTGTGGCTAGTGTGATGTAAGCTTCTAATATTGTTTTGAATTTCCACTTCTTGCAGCTATTTTATCGGTTAGTCAGTCAACAGTTAGCTTTGGAATGCTGGTGGCGTACTTTTGTGCAGCCTTATCGAAATTTACACTTAACTTAATTGCATATCAGAGATAAGGGGCAATTTAAAAATACTAGTTTTGTTTTTATTACTGTTACAATTTGATGTCTATGACATTCCTCCACTTGAGGTTTAACATCCCAATCACAGGAAAGTGACTCGATTCAACACTGATTCTACCATTACAGTTTACTGTATTCTACGATTTAGTTGCGTGCACAATATAAAGTTTCTAAAAACTGAATCATTAAAATTACATTAATTAGGTCAATTATGAAATAACCGATACTTTAAAAACAATCATGGTCATTTTGTTTTACTGTAGTTGTAAAGGTGTGAGAATTGATGGTATTAGAAACAGAAACCTGCACGTGACCCGGAAGAAATCCGTCTACCAGGAGTCGGGCCTACAATAATACGCAACACGCACGTCAAGCCAAGTGTTCGACATTGCTCAAGCGAGATTCCCTGAACAAGAATCCACAGGCCTCCATGCCTGCCAGGGTTTTCTCTTTACGCGGGTACTAAGAAGTCACGTGAGTTGCAGGTGCCTTGAGGTTGTATAATTGTTAGATTTTCTAAAAGGTAAAAAAAAAGGGTAAAGTGTTCCCCTGTGCATAGCACCACGCCATGAAGGCGTATAGGGGGTGTAGGGGTAACGCCCCACACTTTCTTGATCCGGTCGTGAGTGGGGGTGATGTGATCAGCATGACGCCCCTGACCGCCTTTACCCCCCAGGGTTTCCCCCAGGTTATTCGACGCTGGGTGGGCGCCGGAGCCGCTTCCATCGTTAGAAAAGTTCCCGGATTTGAACCGGCCGGGGATCGAACCCGGGACCTTTAGCATGGTAGTCAGACGCGTTACCGACTTTTTTTTTTTTTTTTTTTAAGTTTTATTTCACTATTCTGTTTACATCTATGGATTTTTTGTATACATACAATTACATTACATCCAGATATTTACCAAAATATTGTGACAATCGGACATTTTGTTTATTTGATTGTTTCCATCTAGATCTTTTAAGATACATTGTATATAGGGTGATATTTGGTTCAAACTTTTTGCTATATATATAATATACTGTATGTGCTATTAGCCACACAATGGCATTTTGTTTCTTCACAGGGAAATATTTGAAGTCTGGTAATATACAAATTTTCGCTTGAAAGCATTGTGGCGATATACGACATATTTTGGCAAGGCACATAAGAAGAAAGGCCCAAATTTCTGAAATTCCTTTACATGTAGTGAGGCGATGTTCATTTGTATCCACCTCTCCACATTGTCTACACTCATTTGTTGGTAGTCTTTTTATTTCATTTAGTCGAACATTTGTTGGAACTAGATCATGCACCAGGGTATACCACAAACTTCGTATGTCCGTGTCAAGGAAAGGCTTGTGGAGATTTTGCCATACATTTGACCAAATAACATTAGGAAATTTTTTCTCTATTCGACTCTGCTGCAAAATAAGTTGTCGTTGAAAATGTTCATACAAATATTTTGACAGAGTATTCTTCTTCAAATCCATGGGAAACTCCACATAACTCCATTCTTGTATGAAGATTCTTACATACATAGGGTTCTTTGTTAGTCGAGACAAGTTGGGTGGATTTTGCGGTGGAAATGTATCGGTAAATATACGCAACCACATTGAAGTAATCGACCGTTCAATTAAGTACAATTTATAATTTCTAGCTAAAAATAGGGACTTACATTTATTTTCAATATTCCATAGTTCTAGACCACCTGTCATTTGTGTTTGGCACATGATCGGGAAAGGTACCCGAAAAAAATGTCCGTACCACATGAACCATCCCACAGCAGACTGTATTTGTCGGAGATATTGCTGTGTGATTGGCAACACTTGAGCGACATAATTTAATTTACTAAAAATAAAAGTGTGTAGGAACCAAACACGCTGAATTAAATTGAGTTGTCTTCCTCTCATTTGATAACACTGTAACCTGATTTCGCTTACAATTTTCGTCCAGTTTAGATCCAGCATTCTGGATTCATTAGTATGAAAAGTAATGCCCAATATTTTGAGTTCGTTTACATATTTTATCCCTATGTCCGGATTGTCTTGCTTCCAGTTGCCAACAGGTAAAGCCTTTGATTTTGTCATGTTAACTTCCGCTCCACTGGCAGAACAATACAAACACATTGCATTCAGTATATTTTGGAGCTGGTTCGTTGTTGTTACACAAGCTGATAAATCGTCTGCGAATGTAAACACTTGCGTTTCAAGGAAAGCACTCGCTGCCGGCGGGGCTCGGCACTGAATATATCGAAGTAGCGGGTCCAAGGTCAAAGCGAAGAGAAGCATACTCAAGGGGCACCCCTGGCGAATGGATCTCGTCACGTGTATTGCAGGAGTCACGAATCCATTGATAAGAAGACGGGAGGTTGCCTTTCTATAGAAGCTTTGCAAAACAGATATAAAGGCTTCACTGAAGCGATAGGCTCGAAGTACTTCAAACAAATATTGGTGAATTACAAGATCAAAAGCTTTTGTGAAATCAAATGATAGTATACAAGCTGCGGTTTGTTGCATTTCATAATAATACATTATATCACGTATACCCGCCACCGTAGAAAATATATTGTGAGTTTTACTGACACATGTTTGCCGTGAACTGAGTAAGGAAGATAATATAGGTTTCAGTCTATTAGCCAAAACTTTGGCCATAATCTTATAGTCACAGTTTAACAAAGTAATGGGCCTAAAGTCAGTCACTGCACTCGGACGCGTTTTTTTGGCAATCAGTACAATTATACCTTCATTTTGAAGCACGCATTCGTTTCGAAATGCATCTTGTATTATCTTGACCAATTCATGTTTCATAATATCAAAAAAACGTATATAAAATTGGTAGCCTATGCCATCGTTGCCAGGAGTGCGCTTAACGTTACAAGTACGCAGTGCTTCATACACCTCATCGACAGTGACGTCACTGTCTAACAAAGTTCTGTCTTCGTCCGTCAAAAAATTATTTACCGAGGTGAGCAATTGTTGTACAGCCAATTGATCTACTTCTTTACCAGTATACAAATTATTATAATACGTGTAAAACGCCTGTGATATACCTTGTTGATTGCTATGTGTATCTCCGCCGGGATCGACACTATTGTTTATCAATAGAGCTCGCCTTTGTTTTTGTGTGTGTACATAGTGAAATAAAGAGGTTCGTTCATCTTGCAAGGATGACGCATGAGTAGTTCTTATCTTTATACCCTCCAAGTGATGCCGTTGCAACGTAAGGATTTGTGCTTTGTATTTTTGTATCTGTGGATAATGTTCTGTGACATCAGGTCGCATACATAACTCATGTAAACATTTGTAATAGAAGTTCAACATTAAGTTCCGGTCACGTGCACTTTCTTTCCCTAGCCATTGAAAATAGGATTTAATTCGAGGTTTTACGTATTTTACCCACCACGTATTGTAATCAGTATAGTGTTTTTGTTGCCGGCACCAATACTTCCATTTTGCTTCAAACATATAATTAACATTAGGCTGTTGAAGTAGGGCAGAGTTCATTTTCCAATAGGACGGACCCCAAACTAATTTAGATTCTTGTAGATTAATACTCATTCTGATTGCTATATGATCTGAAAAGGGTACCGGCAAAGCATCTATTGTCGTCACATATTTTATAGTATGACCAAGTGTATAGAATCTGTCCAGTCTAGAACCTGCTTTGTTATTGAAATAGGTAAACACTATATCCTTTCGTTTTTCGGTCCAGATGTCCTTCAGCTGTAAATCGCTGATTAAGGTCGTTAATGCTAAACTATTTTGAAACTTTCCTATACAATCACATGATCGCAGCACTTGATTAAAATCACCACCTAGGATGATACACGAATCATTATTTGGAAGTAAATATACTATCTCAGACTGGTAAAATTGCTCTCTTTTCCATCTGTTTTGCTGTCCGGAGGGGGCGTAGATATTAACAAAAGTATAGCGTTGACTTTGAAAACTAATTCCCCTCCCATCGACTAATTTCTTTACATTTTTTATTTCTATACCACTTTTGATTAAAATTGCCGTCCCTCTCCCGCTTGTCCCCAAGTTTACAATAGCCTCGTACCCATACAGGAAGTTAAAATCTACAATACAAACTTCCTGCAAGTATAAAATGTCAATCGAATGGATTCGGACAAAGTCCGCAAGCAATTTGCATTTCACTGGTGTCAAGATCCCATTGATATTAAGGGTACAAAGGCGAGTGCTGTAATTCATGCACAATAAGATATTATAAAAAACTGTATATAAGAATACCACGTAAATGTGCATTTTTGGTGCTCAATTACACTAAAGTAAGTATTAGTCCGAAGTGTTTTCAGAATGATGATATTCGTTCATGTGCATGACACAATTTACACTATTTTTTCTACCTGTTATTATATCGATATTCATCTTGTAACTCTCTAACATGTAATATATAACATTACACTGTAGACACTAAGAAAGTACACAAATTTATGTCGCGCACTACACCCATAAATCACTCTCATCTCAAAACATAAACAAACAAACATTTCTCCTTACACTACCACCTAATGGAGGGGGAGGGAAAGGCGATCTGAACCCACATCTAATTAACATTTCACTTTTGTTGAGTCTTCCTGCTGAGTATGACGGACTGCTGGCTGAGAAACATCCTTGTACATTTCTTTTTCTTACCTTCTGCTACCGCTTTCAGTCGTGAACTGGTGCGTTTTTTTCTATTTCGTTGACCTTTGTCCATAACTTGCTTATCATCTGTGGATTCCTCTTCGGTTTGGGAGTCATCTCCTGATACCATTTCTTGCGATTGTGACGAGGGAAGGGGGGGAGCAATTTCAGGTTGGTCATGTTGTTCACTCACGTTTTCTTCTGCTAGTTTCAAGGTCGTTGTGGGCGAGGAAGCGCCTGGCAGGGAAAGCTCATCACCTGCTTGGCTCTTTTCACCTTCCGATACACAGCTGTTCGCGGGGAGGGGAGGGGCTATCTTATCACTAATCGAGGCTTCAGGCGTGACCTGGTGGTTACTCGAAAGTTCCTCGCGTTCAACTTCTGCAACCCATGACGAAGTGTGACCTTCTGTTGTTAACAAATGGGAAGTTTCCTTTGCTGCTCTCTCTGATGAAACTTTGTTCGTCGGAGGATCCAGTGGCGTCTGTGCGGCACCTTCCGGTTCTTTTACATCTGGGTTCTTTGGGGATTCTTTCATTTCTATGTCCAGGGTTGTCGTGGGTACTTGAAAACTTGTAGGCTGGTATGGCAGTGGTTGTTCTTCTGCATCAATATTGACTGGTGATCGGTGGATGGCTTCCGCATATGTTGAGGCTGTCCTTCTTCCTGGTTTTCTACGCTTATCGCAACAATTTGAGAGATGTTCTGTAGATTCACATATCCTGCACGTAATCTTTTGACCATAGTACGTTACCCAATATCGATCACCTTTGATATTGATGTACGATGGAATTGGTTTTTTAAGCGTCATGCGAATTCGCTTTGTACCGGTACGCGTAGGGTATATATGTTCATCTGTGTACTTTTCATCGTCAACATATTTCACGTCACCATATGTTGCCAGTGTCTGTTGTAGAACGTCCATTGGAAGTTCCATAGGAACTACGTGTACGTTCACAATTACACTATTTTGATCCGCCCATTCCAGTTTTACCTCGTGCTCCCCATTGTCATCAGTGTATACTAATGTGCCTCCCGATCGTAATATTATCTGCTCGCCTAACACTCGCGATATTAACTTTATAAATACACACTTACGATATTGATCGATTTCAATACTAAGCACTTGATCTTCTGTTAGTGACAAATTCTGCTGTATCCACCGATGCAGTTGTATCGATGTCGGTTTTTGTCGCACATTCGTGAAGACCAATTTCACAGTATTCACTCGCCGTACAGACATGGTTCAGAACACAGAAGGTAGACTTAACCGGAATTTCACTCGCTTGCACGTAAATGCTCGACACGGACCGCACGTAGAGACGATGCACCGCGTGCCAGTGCTGGCAGCGAACTTCGACTGAGCCACAGCGGCCAGTTAGATTTTCTAACTTCTCAAATTAGTTTCATTATGTCGAACCGACTACCACATATTTTCTAAATTTGTTTTGAACATCTTCAAATAGGGTTGTGCGTTTTGTTCATTTTATGTCAATTTTCTGAGCTTCAAGTCGTAAATCTTATCTTGGTTTCATTTTTACGTCGTTTGTTTGTTGAAATGTGAAAAAAGCATTACCTGCTATTTGCACCCGTCTGAGAATACAAGCTAACAATTATATTTTGCAATGTGGTCTGTAGAACTAGATAACTCCCAACAATGTGAGCGAACGTCGATTTGTTTAAAGAGATGACAATATTAAAAACCTTTAGAAATGTAAATTCTGATTTCATGTTCCATTGACCCTCGTGCTTTAGTGTTCAGCATCACGTGATATCAGAAATGTAATTGTTGAAAAAGTACTACATTACAGCCATATTGAGTGTATATGCATAATTCCCTTCAGAATGACATTCATGAAAACGAAAGAAGTTATCCTTGTGCCCTAGTGGGGATAATAACACTCAGCATGTCACGAAAAGTTTAACTGTTCAAAATACAGGGGGGTATCTTAAGCAAATAATTCGGATATTGAATATGCAAAATTACACCAGAGAGAAAATATATAGCAACAGTCTAAAAGTTCTTTGAAAAATAGTTTAATAGATTGATTGATTTAGCGTTTTAAGTACACTTTATATACAGTAAGGCTGATCGGGACTGGCCCTACAGTTTAAAATGAGATCAAAACCACCATGTGCCTCCACCGCCTATCGAACCCGGGACTCCTTGATTACAAGGCGACGATGCTGCTACTGCACCATCGGGGAGCCCGCAAAATAATTTAATGTAAAAATACCACCATTCACACAATATTCCAAACTTTGGCATTTTTTGCGAAACTTGGTTCGTACTCCTTTACAGGTGTCAGCAGTGGCGGAGATCTTCAGTTGCCTCTTATATTTGCCACTTTTGCCCCCGACGGAATGAGCGCTCCCTGCAGATAAGCGAGCAGGGCTCTCGATGCTTGACGGTTCAAATCCCAGAAGTACAGTTCTTACTCGCTTGCTCGCCAGCCAGGCGGGCGTAGTAAGCAAATCTGACCGATTTGCAGCGCTCTGATTAGAAACCCATTACTTCAATCACATTTTTACAGTGTAGGCAACAATAACTCAATTTCAATAAACTCACCACGATTAATAGATGCAAAATATTTACATAATCGATATAACATTGCACAGCAAATATTGTTTAAATGACAAATAGACAAACTAACAATTATGAAAATACTAAGACACGTTTTACTAACTTCCTCCAACTTGTGCTTCAACATATAAATGGCTTAGTCCAATCATGAAAACCTAAAATAGAGAAAATAGTAAAATGTTTACCTTTCACAAAACATTATCATAAGCAGTTAATTTATTCAGTTGTTTGTATGGTTATGAATGAAGTACAAGATGTTTATGAAATTGTTATAGGTATTGTAAGTTAAATGATCAGTAGCTTACAATATCTATTGTCGTGTTTCTTTAATGCTCTCCTATTGCAAAGCCGGTGTAGGGAGATTTACATGTAACGC
The DNA here is from genome assembly GCF_977018435.1 of Lepisma saccharinum. Classification (NCBI taxonomy): domain Eukaryota; kingdom Metazoa; phylum Arthropoda; class Insecta; order Zygentoma; family Lepismatidae; genus Lepisma; species Lepisma saccharinum. Next base: position 9,248,959 of record NC_139233.1, read on the forward strand.
CCTTATTGGTAGGTCACGGATCGCAACACATCAATATAATGGTCGCAAATATGTTAAATGGGCTAAATATTGGCACTGTTTGAAAGTGTGTGCGAATATGAAATATATTTAAGAATGGTGTTATCATCTGACTGTGGTGCTGATATAGTGTTGTGATTCATGACCTTCCCACCGATGATGACGTCTGATACAAACACACTATATACGGGCCTTGTTAAGAGGTGCCACTCGTCTGGTCGGCAAAAGTGCAATGGAAGTTGTGCAATTTTATTTATATTTATCTAGTCATGTTAATATAAGAGATTAATACATTCCTCAGATTTACAGATTAGATTTCACTGGTCTTATATGAATATTTTATCTATTTATTATTCCTTGAGTTTGAATTAATGTGTAGATTCCATCAGGTTAATTTTACCCTATCAGGTTTGCAATCTTATGATTTTCATCATAATTATGAATAACCGTTAATAAGTTGATATGAAAATAATATTGTTGTTTTTCATGAATATTGTTACCACAATCTCATCAGCAAATATTAATATTTGTATGTTATTAATCAATACATATTAGTAAGTAATTTTGAAAAATCGTACACTGAGAATTGAAATGTCCAATTTATCATTTTTTCAGAAGAGTCCTTTAAAGTTTTACATGATATATTTATTGGACCTTTGTCACTATTGTGATGAATATTTGTATTATTACAATGGATGATATATTGAAGCCTCTCTAAAATGAGTTAGTTGTATCGCTAGGTATGTATGATGTAAGTAATTACTGAAATTTCAGATAGAACAATTGCACGCAACACTAGCTTTGATTTGAGAGTGCCAGCGTTCTATCTACCAGATATAACACTGCATTCTGGAAACTAGATGGAGATGATACAATTTCATTATAAATTTGTCATTTGGTAACAAAGTAAGATAAATAATTCATATCTTTGGAAATCAATCAACTACTTTCATTCCACTATTATTCAAAATCTTTGTCTGTTAATAACAAATGTAATACCCGAAGAGAATTTTCATAGCTTAGCATCTCCCACAAGTGACTGAGGTCATAGAATGATCGTTTCTCTCATACTCGGATTTCGCATGTTGTTGGTTGAGGAAATTGTCAAAAAGTTCGATTGGCTGTTGGAGTTTGCAGTTCCCGTGGCTACTTTCAAATTCTGTACATGGACCAAGACACACTCAATTTATCAATATTGTTTGTATGTAGATATCAGACGATAGCAGAGATGAAACAATTGCATCCTAAATAAACCACAGACAAAATATCTTCGTTTGTTTACAATTTGGAGATAGAACATTTGCATTCTCAATGGACGAAATATAAATCAGGCCTGGTCTACAAGTCTTATCTGAAAAGGAAGGCATCCTGGGTCGGATATAAAATATTAACCCAATATTATGTTAATTCTAACAGTGAAATATGAATAGAAGCTATCACAATCTTGCTCCCTCTTATTAAGCATAGACCTAGAAGTATTAACAGCCAATACTTTACCGTCAGAATCAACTTCGACATGATGATCGTCCTGTAACTCAGCACCAGTCTGCACCAATCTTCAGTAGAACGTGTTTGATACAAGCCTTGTTGTTATATACGCGCAGGATAATTTCACTGTATTTAGTTCCAGCTGTTTACATTTTATAGCATGCAAAATTACAATATTTATTATAAGTTACTTTTTAAAGCAAAAAGTTCACGGTATACCTCTAACTAGTTAATAATCAGATTATATTCTAAATATTAATTAATTATCGAGCAGGTCTCAAAAGTTCATGTTCATTTGCAACAGATAAAAAGCATAAAGTAAGAAAACCTGAACAAATTTAACGTCATGTGTGTTCTCATTGAGATTAGTTCATTAAAGCGCTTGTTAAGTACACCTTGATACAGTGGCGACATTTAAGTTCCAACACATAAGGAAAGGTGTCAAAACTGGGAGGGGGGAAATTTCCTACGACGCCCCATAATCTACGCCACTGCCTTGATAACTACATTTTCTTTCGAACTAATATTTAGACCATGCCCTTCTTTTAATTATTATAATTTTATTTTTTGATGACAACAGAAGCTGCTATTCTCATACGAAGTTCTTACTTAAGACGCTCGTCCATCTTTATAACTTATCTGCTCTGCGCAGTGCCTTGTGGGAACAACAGTACCGACTATAATAGTACGATAACGAATATCGTGTGAGGTGAAAACTAGCAGGTGGGCAAGTAGTACCACACACCAACTGGAAAATCCAGCATGAAATCTAGCTTAATGTGATACAGGCATTGGATTAGTTTTTCTCTCTTAAAATGTAGTCAAGAGAAAGATTTGAAAAGAGCATAGATTGAATTGTTAGCTACATAACGAAAAATATCACTTCTCGTGTGCTATTTTGAAATACTTCGACCAATTTTGATGAAAAAAGGTGTTTCGTAAGTTCGTTTACAACGCTTGGGAGGTGGTTGTACAGTGTCTCTCAAAAGTTTTAGGACAACGACATTTTAAACTAGGCAACCCAATTTACACAAGGTGTTGGTGGGTTGCGTGTAGAGTTAGGCTCAATTTCAGGGTTGCCACATGCACAATAAATATTTATAAAATACGCGAAAGAAATAAAAACAAGTATTAGTGTATAAAAAGTATTAAAAATATCAATATTAAATCGCAAGTGACAAAATTCTTTCTGAAAGAAAAATAATAGGTTTTCAGGCATTTCATCGCTGACGAGTCTACAGAAAGGAGGAGAGGTGAGAGAAAACGAGAGGTGACAAATGATAGGAGAAAGAGAAAGCGAGAGGAGAAGAGGAAAAGTAGAGGAGAGAAGAAAGAGAGGATAGACGAGGAGAGGAGATGTAGTGAGGAGAATGGAAAAATATTCTAGGAGAGATGAGGAAAATGGAGCAAAGAAGAGAAAAGAGAAGGAAAACGAGATGAGAGGAGAGTGGAGAGTAGAGTAAAGGAGAGAAAAAGGGAAGAACGAAAAGAAGAGGAGAAAAGTGCGTGGAGTCGGAAATCTAAGACAGGAAAGGAGATACGAGGAGTGGAGATGAGTGGGATGGAGATAAGATGGGAGAAAAGTAGGGAAGGCGATATGAGATAAAAGCTGAGCAGAAGGAGGGGAGAGAAGAAGGAGAAGGAGAAGAGAAGAGCAGAAGGGACTGAAGAGAAGAGGTAGTTGCAGAAAATATCGTCTCAGCGTCAAGAATTGATGCATTGGTCAAATTATCGATATGAAACATTCAATAACATTTTGAAATGTATTGGAGAATGTATTAAATCGGCGCGAAATGCCTTTTGGCTTAGTTCAGAGCAAGGTAAAATCTTCCATTTAAGATCTTTGATTTTACCTGCGATTATACCACTAAAAACATGAATGTAATTTTAATATTTATAAGAATTATCCAATTTTTGTCCAATTCTCGGTTCGTTGAGATGGAGATTGTGTAATTTAATATTTCCCCTCCCCCCATCGTTAATTCCAAACTGAATCATTCCGTTTCACACGGGGTGAACAATGAACACAATGGGATAGGTCTAAAACTTACGAAAATTTTCTGCCACCGGAAGGGTTTGAACCTATGACCATCAGATTGACAGTCCTGAACGTTAAACACTACACTACAAGCTTTCGCTCCTGAAAGTAAGTAGAAGGAGCTGACCAATGTGAAATGTAGATGCAACTGTCCTCCTACATGTAATGTGCAAACAATACTTTTTTGTAACAAAGAAAACGAAGGTAGTACGACTCGGAGAAAACATTTAATGGAGAATTGCACATGATGAGAACTTTTCATTCGATATTTGCGGAGGTATCCTTGCATTGAACTCGAGTGGGAAAAGGGTAAAATTAGTATGTCCTGAATTGCCACAAATATAAATAGTTATTTCATTAATATTTGTCAATGTCTTTGAAGCAGTACACAATTATCGTTAAAGTATTATAATTCACGATCTTATATATGAAAATATCTCTTTGAACGTGTGTAAATTCATTTTTTTAAATTTTTTTTTATAAATTCCATTTGCAGAATAATGTAGCTACTATACACTGCTATTACAATTAATGTTACCATGATCTTGTTTGTAATAAAAGGAGAATTAAAAAAAGAACACCTCCTAAGGAGGATCGAACCTGGGACCACAATCAATGCTTTCAAGAACTCTAACCAATACATCACGCCCTTACTTTTGATTGAAACAACAATATTTAAGTATTCTGTCTCTCCAATATTGTAAATGAAGCTGGGTTATACATGTGGTTGAACTTTTACTTTAATTTTGGATTGCTTTCGTGTAGTATAGCAGATATCTTCGAGAAATAATGTTCGAAGTGATGAAGAAAAACGAGAATATTGGTAGTTGTGAAAATGCAAGTTATTTCTTCTAACTTATTATTGTGATTAGACATTATTAATGAAAAATATCTAGAGGCTAGAACATTGCAGGACGATGTTCTTTTCCTGTGATACTGCAACAGATGAAATGCTTGTTTACTGACGCAAGTCTGGTGTTCAGAACAGTCTTATGAAATGTATTTGCTGTTGCGTAAGGTAACACGAAATAATTACACCGTTTGCGAACTACCAAATCTGCGCAACGTTAGACGTAAACAGGCGGAAAATTTTATTCTTCACACTTGACAGTATTAGTCAAGAGAGACTCGTGGGACACTGTGTTAAGGTGCTGGAGTAAATCCTTCTTATTTTTCTTCCTCGAAGGACAACAATTTTTATAGTAGAGCAACAGTAGTTCCGCTCTTTCTTATTTCTTTTAAATTCTTCCACATTCCTTTCATTGGGTTAAATATAAATAAAAGTATTGCTTGCATTTCTGTCATTGACGTAGACCAGGCCAGTACGCAGAATTTATTTGAGGGAGTGGCCAGACCCTAAGTCATGAAAATTATATGTTTAGAAAATAATATATTTATAAATTAAATGTTGCGTACTAGGAATTATTATTACAATAAAGAACATGTCTAATTGTGTGTTAAGAAAACAACAATAACAAAGAGACATTCTCGCATCACGATTGCAGTTCGAAAAAGTCGGGTCAGGGATTGAAAGTAGCACACTGTCCTGACTAAATCGGTGAATCGGACGTCTGCTAGCCTTGCATTATAAAACTAAAACCATCCAATATGCAGCCTGAAGACTTTTGCGCAAGAAACAGATTCATTTATGTAAGAACAAAATTGAAATGTTTACACATTTCTAAAATCGACGATGTTATTTTCGTAGTTATTGATAGGTTCACATTTAAATATTCCCTTCCCCCCAGGATACTGGCCTGACGTTAGTGACGTAGACAGTGGGAGAGAAATTTTGGAGAATCTTTGTATTAAATTTATTATTTACATCCACCTTATGCTCAGATAGGTTTATTGACAATCGTGAACTTTTCGTTTAATAGATAATATTTGGTTTCAAACGACGGGAGAACATTGGTCTAATTTTCTTTCTTGCACTTTTGTGAAAATATATACTTCTACAATAGCAATCGCGTTCGGAAACGGTGAAAAAAAAAATGACTTGGTTTTCAAAGGCAGACAACCTTGGTAGCGTAGCTTGCTCGCGTTCAAAGTGACTCCCTCACGCTATTCAAGGCCGCTTCTTATCGCAAAACATTGCCCGTCCATGCACCCAGCAAGTTACGAGTGACCAGAGTCGAATTTTAAAGAGAATCTGAAGAATGATAGATTTCATCAGAGGCGGCTAGGTGGGCACTAGCTCAACATGCAATAGTTTAAGTGATAATTTATGACAACCAAGAGGGGTGTAAGGGGTACCTTCCACGTAGGCGCCCAAAAGTCAACCTCACTTCCACGTTAGTACACCCTGGACTGAAGACTAACGAGGCTCTGGCGACTGGCACTATGGCCAGTATAATTTTGTTTGTATTGTCCTGTTCTTTTGTCCTTATGTGTGCTGAGTGTTCTTTGCAGCCTCAGCTTTTAACGAAAGTCAGAACATTTTAATATTTTATGATTTTAATTAAACAACGTTAGAGTTGTTATGTGTAAAGATAAGGGGCTGGACCCCGTATAGTGTGACGGGTGCAAAATAGCCTTCGTGCTGACGCGCCCAAAATTTTAAAATCAAAATCAAAATCAAAATCTGACAACCAAGAAACCTTATTGAATAAGTATTAGGATAGTAATACGCGTACCCGCTCCTTTTTAACAATGTAAGCTCGAAGACAATCTGTATTCCATTTGTTTGTATTGGCAACTTGGTCAACCTGAGGTTATTATAAGGAACTATTTCCTAGATGTTCATGTAACCGTTATAAAATTACAAATAAAATATATTCACAAGCTTAGCTATACTACCAACGAAGAAATAAATTCAGAGTTAATTTTCAAATGCATGTGTATAGAGTAATTCTAGAAGTACAGAGCTATATCAGAGCATTGAACTTCTTTTTGCAGGATAACGTTTATAATATTGACGCAACAGAATAATTAAGAACTGTTTCTCCAAGGGAAGCAAAGGGCGTAGTGTATTGGTTAGAGTTCTTGAAAGCATTGATTGTGGTCCCAGGTTCGATCCTCCTTAGGAGGTGTTCTTTTTTTAATTCTCCTTTTATTACAAACAAGATCATGGTAACATTAATTGTAATAGCAGTGTATAGTAGCTACATTATTCTGCAAATGGAATTTATAAAAAAAATTTTAAAAAATGAATTGACACACGTTCAAAGAGATATTTTCATGTATAAGATCGTGAATTATAATACTTTAACGATAACTGTGTACTGCTTCAAAGACATTGACAAATATTAATGAAATAACTATTTATATTTGTGGCAATTCAGGACATACTAATTTTACCCTTTTCCCACTCGAGTTCAATGCAAGGATACCTCCGCAAATATCGAATGAAAAGTTCTCATCATGTGCAATTCTCCATTAAATGTTTTCTCCGAGTCGTACTACCTTCGTTTTCTTTGTTACAAAAAAGTATTGTTTGCACATTACATGTAGGAGGACAGTTGCATCTACATTTCACATTGGTCAGCTCCTTCTACTTACTTTCAGGAGCGAAAGCTTGTAGTGTAGTGTTTAACGTTCAGGACTGTCAATCTGATGGTCATAGGTTCAAACCCTTCCGGTGGCAGAAAATTTTCGTAAGTTTTAGACCTATCCCATTGTGTTCATTGTTCACCCCGTGTGAAACGGAATGATTCAGTTTGGAATTAACGATGGGGGGAGGGGAAATATTAAATTACACAATCTCCATCTCAACGAACCGAGAATTGGACAAAAATTGGATAATTCTTATAAATATTAAAATTACATTCATGTTTTTAGTGGTATAATCGCAGGTAAAATCAAAGATCTTAAATGGAAGATTTTACCTTGCTCTGAACTAAGCCAAAAGGCATTTCGCGCCGATTTAATACATTCTCCAATACATTTCAAAATGTTATTGAATGTTTCATATCGATAATTTGACCAATGCATCAATTCTTGACGCTGAGACGATATTTTCTGCAACTACCTCTTCTCTTCAGTCCCTTCTGCTCTTCTCTTCTCCTTCTCCTTCTTCTCTCCCCTCCTTCTGCTCAGCTTTTATCTCATATCGCCTTCCCTACTTTTCTCCCATCTTATCTCCATCCCACTCATCTCCACTCCTCGTATCTCCTTTCCTGTCTTAGATTTCCGACTCCACGCACTTTTCTCCTCTTCTTTTCGTTCTTCCCTTTTTCTCTCCTTTACTCTACTCTCCACTCTCCTCTCATCTCGTTTTCCTTCTCTTTTCTCTTCTTTGCTCCATTTTCCTCATCTCTCCTAGAATATTTTTCCATTCTCCTCACTACATCTCCTCTCCTCGTCTATCCTCTCTTTCTTCTCTCCTCTACTTTTCCTCTTCTCCTCTCGCTTTCTCTTTCTCCTATCATTTGTCACCTCTCGTTTTCTCTCACCTCTCCTCCTTTCTGTAGACTCGTCAGCGATGAAATGCCTGAAAACCTATTATTTTTCTTTCAGAAAGAATTTTGTCACTTGCGATTTAATATTGATATTTTTAATACTTTTTATACACTAATACTTGTTTTTATTTCTTTCGCGTATTTTATAAATATTTATTGTGCATGTGGCAACCCTGAAATTGAGCCTAACTCTACACGCAACCCACCAACACCTTGTGTAAATTGGGTTGCCTAGTTTAAAATGTCGTTGTCCTAAAACTTTTGAGAGATACTGTACGAGTGAAAATAAGGTGGAAAGTCCATGTAACGAAATTCCGGAAACGGCTTTGTTGCCTAGTTATTGACGTTTGAAAATGTGGGAAAATGATTTTCCGAAGTGAATAATGGCAAAACGGGTGGAGAGAAGTCGTCGGTGTTGGGCGGTCCTCTAAGAAATTGGGTACGCTCTTGTCAAAAAATCACGCGGCAATGTTGTGCAATGTCGGTGCAAGGGATTCCCCAAAGGACGCGAACGAAGATGTTGACGGGAGTGGGGTGGGTGTGTGTTCTGCGTGAGCTGGTATCGACGAAAATTGGCATGTGTTGAATGGCACCAAAAAACAAAGAAAATTTCCTTAGCGAAGGGCACCATGACGTAAAAACGAAAAAAATGATCTGTCACAGGTTGCATTCCCTGAAGGGCACACAGTAGGCTTAATGGAGATGTGAAGGGAACCTCATCACAGACGGTTTTCAAAGTGTCCACCATGCAATTCCAAGCAGAGGCGACAACGGGGAATCAAGGATTGTCTAGTTCGAGCCAACAACCCCGGCGTTTCTGCTATCGATTCTGCAGCTACATTGATACGGGCAACGAGGTCCTCGGCTGACACGACAGGTGTTTCGTAAACGAGGCGTTTTATCTCTCCCCAGAGGAACAAATCCAGGGGCGTAATATCAGGCAATCGAGGTGGCCATGACATAGGCCCTCCCCTGCCAATGCACTGGTTGTGGAATACGGTATTGAGGAAATGGCGTACATTCCGATTGAAATGTGGGGGTGCACCGTCATGATGAAACCACAGTCTTTGTCTCAGTGTCAAGGGCACGTCCTCTAGTAGTGCAGGCAAAACCTCACTGAGAAATGCTTGATAAGTGGGTCCACATAGACGAACAGGGAGAATATACGGTCCAATCAAATGGTCATGCAGTATCCCGCACCACACATTCACTGCAAATCTGTGCTGATGATGTGTCACTAGCAGTGCATGTGGATTTTCATGTTCCCACACATGACTGTTTTTACTATTGAACACACCAGTTTTCGTGAAGATAGCCTCATCAGTTAATAGTACCGTATTCTGAAAAGTGGGGATAGTTTCAATTTGATGAACAAACCATTGGCAAAAGTCCTCACGTGGGCCAAAGTCCCGAGGTAAAAGTTCTTGCACTTTCTTCAATTTGTACGGGTGCATCCCCTCTTCTGCCAGGACTCGCCACACATTCACATGGGAGGTGTTTCGTTCGTGGGCTAGTGCGCGCTTACTGGTGCCTGGATGATCCATCACTGCAGTTAGCACATCTTCCATAAACAGTCGTGTTCGCACACTTCACGGTCGTCCAACTTGTCGACGAGGTGGCAACACTGATCCTGTTTCCCGAAGTCGAGTGTCTACAGTTTGACACCCTATTTGGAAAACGTGCCCCATACAGACGCCTTACAGCACGGCTATTACCTCCAGCCTCCCCATGAATCAGATGCATGTCCGCCAGCTCTTGGGACGTGTATGCAGCTATCCCTTACACCGGGCAACAAGTGTTTATGGCCGTTAACACTAGTACACTTAACAGAACACGATGGGCTGTGGCTAAGAATTAACACGTAACACTGCTAGGTCAAATGTTTGCCCAACACTACTGTACAGAATCCTCACGTCTTTCCATTCAACCGTGAATGTTTAACAACCTGCTGCTGGCACAGAACCTGAAGCACGAATGGCACAGACACGTGCGTTCCTTCATGAGGAAACCTACACTGTTGGCGCACCTAGCGGAAAATGTGGTACTTAACGTCAGATCACACGGACACCCATCTGCCCTTCAGGGTATGCAATCTATGACAGTTCATTTTTTTTCGTTTTTACGTCATGGTCCCCTTCGCTCAGGAAATTTTCTTTGTTTTTTGGTGCCATTCAACACATGCCAATTTTCGTCGAAACCGCTCACGCAGAACGCACACCCACCCCAGTCCCGTCAACATCTTCGTTCGGGTCCTTTGGGGAATCCCTTGTGAGCGTACCCGATTTCTTAGTGGACCGCCCAACACCGACGACATCTCTCCACCCGTTTTGCCATTATTCACTTCGGAAAATCATTTTCCCACGTTTTCAAACGTCAATAACTCGGCAACAAAGCCGTTCCCGGAATTTCGTTACATGGACTTTCCACCTTATTTTCACTCGTACAATCACCTCCCAAGCGTTGTAAACGAACTTACGAAACACCCTGTATAATACCAGAAAACTTCTAAAGTTTAGACATTGGTGGCTGTTTTCTGGCATGTACTGACTGAGGAGTAGCCTAATCTAGTGAAGTAAACAATGGACGAATTTTTGCCCTTCTCAACTTCAGATTTGTGTGAGCAAGCCTTCTTTACTATGGAGACAATAAAATCCAAAGCAAGAAATAGTCTGCATAACCTTGAGGATGATTTCCGTGTTTTGTTGTCTGATATAAATCAGTTGTGCTATAAGCATCAATCGCAAGTCTCATATTAATAAAACAAAACTCTTTTGAATGATTTCCAATGTAGTAAATTGTATTATATTATGATGTTTGTTCCTTATATTATCTTTCAATAAATAAATAACATTGGTACTGGAGTAAGTATTTATTTGACAATAAATCTAACTTGCTTGTCATAACATATTCCACTTCGATTTAAGATTAACAATTAAAAAAAAAATCTAACATGGGTGCACCAAGCTTTTAATCTTTTTCTCAAGGGCGCCGCTAACGTAAAAAGTTTGTGAATACCCGTTCTAAATGGTACCTAACTGCTAGAAAATTTTATGCTGAAAACCTATAAATATTAAGCAGTTACTATGGTCCAAAATTTGGTCCATTTCTCCTGAACCTCCTGAACTTCCTCTACAAAACTAAGCATTATATTTCCAAAATTGGAACACAAGTAATACTTTAACAATTATTTGAATAACTACAATTCAAATATGTAGCAAATACAATTTATGTTCTGTACTTCGAAACAGACTCATAAACATGGTTTGGGGATAAGAGTGAGTGTATCATAAGGTTCTCCGGAATTGTTATCAGAGTTGTTCACGGTCCAGGATTCCATAATTTCTAATGGGTTCCGTAACAGGACCGGTAGCGTCGTTGCATTGTAATCAAGGGGTCCCGGGTTCGATATCCTGTGGAGGCAAATAGTGGTTCGGATTCCACTTTAAACTGTAGGTCCAGTCCCGATTAGCCTTACTGTGCATAAAGTGGACTTAAAACACCAATCTTTATCCAAAATCCAAATCGGTAACAAGACCGGAATTTCTTTTCACACACAATTTCAATTCGGTCCAAGTAGCGTATTGTTTCATTTCAATACCGAACTTGAACCGTATTGAAATTGATCCGGAAAAATCGTTCCGGGACCGAATTGAAATAATTCAATGATAAAGAGTTTCTTTACGGTCCAGAACCTATTTACGCTTGCTGATTTTCTCCTCCTTAGCGGAATTGAATATATTTAACATGGACATTTTGCCTGTTGCTCTACGACCCATTGGTTGTCTTATGTATGTCTATGACTTCAGAGCGAGCAGCGGTACAGTTGCGCTGTGAAAGGAGCAGTAAGGAAGGTGCGAGCGAGACAGGACGCTTAGTAGGTCGCTTTCGTGCAGTGGGAAACCTCTCGTCACCTGATTCATGGATGACAGTGCAGTGTGACATTGCAATCATGGCAGAAAGGGAGGATGTTTTCGAAAGGAGGATGTCCTTCCCCACTCCCGTTCTGCTGATTAATAGCCTTGCGGAGCAGTACAGTCGGTAACCTCGAACCGCACGGTGTCTCTGCAAGTTCAATCGAGTTTATCAATCCTGATTTACAGGCAAGGCGACACAATTTATATTAGCAAATGCATTTGTATCAAGGTTTATTTTTAAGACTAATTTACTTGGGCTAATTTCAAATTATCCGATATCCGTCTCGGAATGCAACGGATAATCCGGACATACAAATATCCGAAATTCGGGTATACGGATAATCCGATATCAGAATAGAAAATTATCTGATATCCGAATAACACTTTTTCATTTGAAAACTTTAACTCTTTTATGGTTAAACGGGAAATAACACCATCCGCGCCAAAAAATAAATAAATATTTATTTATCTTGATTAGAGTCAAATTAATCCAATGCAATTCATACTAAAATAATCTACATTATTATTATACGTCATATTTTCAATGCCTTCTACCTTACATAAGTAACACGGTAATTTTCTTAACTATTCTTTTTATGAAAATAATAATCTTAATTCCTAAGTTGCAATTTATGTTAAAACCTTTCATTCCATTACGTCTTGCGTGAAAATTAATTTTCATTGCACAATGCTGCTGCTGCAATTTCGAAAATATATTCTTAATGTGCAAAATCAAAATGCACACTTGAGTATGCGATTCATCTTGCCAATTTAAGTCATAACGATAAACATTGGACAATTACATGTGAGTATAAGTTCTCGATGATTTGGAACATGCACTTATAACTCTTTCAACAATATTCGCAAGGAGCTATACTTTAATAATTTGAAACGATACTTATTTACTATATTTACTCGCCCTGTGTGTATACACACACACACACACATATATATATATATATATATATATATATATTACACACACACACATACATACAGGATGAGCCAGTCAAACGGGAAGATTTAAAAATTCACAAAAATAGAGAGCAAATATTAGTTATTTCTTAAACATGAATGTACTGTACACGAATGGAAATTACTAGTGTACTTGAAAAATTATCATTTTTTGAATATGGGGTCAGTAAGATGGCGTCCTTGGTTTTGCCCACTTTCACCTTAGTGGCTTCGTCAACAAGCAGAACTTTAGGGATTGGTCCGAAATAATCCACACACACTCCATGAAACGCCTCTCCATTCAGAAAAAAGTAACAGTATGGTGTGCAATATCATCTCGTGGAATCATCGGTCCCTGCTTTTTGAAAATGAACCCGGTAACAGGGTGACGGTAAATGCTGGACGTTATGTTGACATGTTGGTAACCTTTTTCCTGCCTGTCCTCGATGACTATGACCCAGATGAAGAAACACTTTTCAAAACATAACAAAAAATTCATATGAGCATGGGTCCGAAAATCCTTCGTTAGGGAGGTATGAAAGGAATTCGCTTATGAAAACCCTCATGCAGTGCGACAAGACAAACATCAACAGAGGTTCAGCCTCAACGTGTGGGGTGGAATCATTCATGATCATCTCATTGGCCCTTACTTCTTTCCTCAACGTCTGACTGGACAAACGTAATTTACAGTTTCTCAGACATGAGTTTCTGCATTTACTTGATGATGTACCTCTAGACGTCATCCAACGAATGTGGTTTATGCACGATGGTGCTCCACCGCATTTTACACGGATAGTTCGCCAGTGTCTCGATAACCAGTTTCCGAACAGATGGATTGGTCGCGGGGGATCCATTGCATGGCCTGCCCGATCGCCAGATTTAAACCCAATGGATTTTTTCCTTTGGGGACATTTAAAATCCTTGGTGTATTCAACTCCCGTACCCAATGTTGATGTTCTGAGGGAGCGTATCCAACATGGATTTGACCAAATACGGAACACACCAGGAGTTTTCCACAACGTACGGCAAAGTATGGAACGCAGGCTCAGGGGATGCATGGAAGCAGGAGGTGGTCACTTCGAGCAATTTTTGTAAATGTCAATGATTTTGGTAAATGTCTCATTTTTGTGCCATGAATATTAAATCCTTTCATACATGTAAATTTATTTGGTCAATGTCTCATTTTTTGGCCATGATTATTATTTCCTTTCATACCTCCCTAACGAAGGATTTTTGAACCCATGTTCATATGAACTTTTTGTTATGTTTTGATGTCAAGAATAAATCCCTAAAGTTTCTGACACATGTTTGTATACACCCTGTATATATGTGTGTGTGGCGGGAGCGGATAAGACAATAAGGTTTATTGTTGGTTGTTTATATACATATATATATATATATATATATATATATATATATATATATATATATATATATATGTTTATTAATTAATTTAGGCATTGAAATAATTTCAAAAACACTGAAACAGGATGGATTGCCCATTTAATTACTGAAATTCACTCATTTCTTTCCACTGCATAATAGAGGGGTGTAATGCCCATGGGCACATTGTACTTAATTTCTGTGGGCATATCACCCCCACAGCTACAAGCAGAAAATTGAATCAATGGGTTGGCAACTCTGAGCACCATGCGGCAGTTTCACTCTGAAGATATGTTTCCCTGACTCTTGATCTTTACACCAAATATAATTCAGTTTCTTTCTCTCTTGGGAAAATTATTACCTCAAAAATTATCTTTTTACCTCATGAAATTAACCCTGGATGGCTTGAATTTCTTCTCACAAGCTCCAAACCTGCTGGCTCGTCTCACCAGGGAGGGCGCTTTCAAACAAGAGTCGCAGAGTTGACATAAAATTAACGTTGCGCGAGATACGAGTGGGTGGGCATTTAACACCGATGGGCATATTCCCCCGAGTGACCATAAATGTTTTGTAGAATGTCTCTCTTTCTTGTGTGTATCTATTACACTCGAATATGATATGGTGTATATCTCCCTTATTGTCACACATACAGTTTGGGTTTTGTACAATCCTAATCTTTTGTAAATGACGTTTAGTAGTTGTATGTCCTAACCTAATACAATTAGCAATACTATCACATTCCTTGTACCTTGAACTTTTGTAAACCTGGGCCTGATTCTTTGAAATTAGCTACCTCTCATAAAAATTGCCTGCATTTTAAAATTCACCTTGCACCATTCTTTCCAGTTTCCCTTCAACTTTTTCTTCACCCTCGGTAGAAGGTCTCTGTACCATGTTTTCAGCTAAAGGACAGGTTGAATTACCCTAGCTTTTTTTTGCATACCAATCTGCGATTTATTTCAATTCCTAAACTTTGATAATGTGCCTTAACCCAGGTTAAAAGAATTGTAAAGTCTTTACACAGTTTATAATGAATGGTGAGAATTTAAATAATACTTCGTAATTGGACTGAATTGAATGTAATACACTTGTGGAATCCGTTAATATTAATATATTTTTCTTGCAATTTATATGTATAAATTAGTGCTTGGTAAATCGCATAAGCCTTAGATGTAAAAGTGGGAAAAAATCTTCCGGTAAATGCATAATAATTAATTATTTTTTTCCGTACATCATAAACAGCACATCCTACATTTTGACTACTTTTTGATCCATGGGTGTATATAAAACAATAATCTTTCCATCTTTCCATGTAATCATATTTTGTATATTGTTCAGGAAAATAGATATCTTTATATTAACAAACAGGAAAATCTAGAGTATAAATGGGTTTAGACATTCTCGAAACAAAATACACTCGGGTGCAACCTAACTTGACAGTGACGTCAGCTGGGACCGCACTACAACTTGATGTATCACTCCGCGCCAAGCATGAAAAATTCTCTCCGTCACATTTGCATCTCAGAGTCCGCAGAGAAAGAACACAGGAGGAGCGGAACTTCTTGTGTGCAGCTGATCTTCATACTGAGAAATGTCAATGCTGGGTGCTAACGAAATTCCAACATGAATGGATAAACACATTACAAAGTTTAAAAACATATTTGGACTGAGAAACTAACGGACTTTTAATGTTTTGAATACGTGTAATAAACGAAGTACTTATGTAAAGTAAACTTGGGTTTTATCAGTCTTCCACGAGAGACACTCTTGACAGAATTTTTTCTCGAAGCATTGTTTGGTACATTCTCATTGCGAACAGAATGATATGGAATATCCATTACCCATGACAATTACGCTATTTGGTTGCAGCTTGGTTAGAATGTCGACGAACCACGTCTCAAAACGCTCGAACGAAACAACAAACAAACACTTTCCACAAAATCACCTTCGCTTCCTACATACACAACAACGAACCTTCCTTTTTTCTCCTAAGGCTCAGAAGGAAGCATACAAATGTGATTGATTGATTTGAAGTTTTAAGTCCACTTTATGCACAGTAAGGGTAATTGGGACTGAGCCTACAGTTTAAAGTGGGATCCGAACCACTATGTGCCTCCACCGGGAATCGAACCCGGGATCCCTTGATTACAAAGCTACGACGCTACCACTGCGCCATAGGGAGGCCCTGCATACCAATGTGACAGGCACATGTCTAGAAATATATTTCGAGGGGGTTCGTCCGACGACGTGTCTCAATAATAATAATAATAATAATAATAATAATAATAATGTAATTAGAATGATTATATTGAATTAAAATATGTAAATTAATTAATATTGCATTGTTATTATTACATGAATACGTAAAAATGGTAAAATAATAGATATGTGACAACATCTATTCATTATGTAACTTACGTGTAGTTAAGATCCCCAATTTTTGTAAAAGCAACAGCCTCTGGAAAGGAAATTAATGTCAAATAGACATAAAATTTAATAATTATTGAATAACCAAAAGAAAGGACTCAGATCATATTGTAATAGGCAAAAATAATTGTACTGTGATCGCTTTTAATTGCCTATTGGAATTCACGAAAAGTAAATTTGGTGATGGGAGCCGTATGAGCCAAATTCCTTGCTTTCAATAAGTTCAGCGGAAATATATAACTATCGATTGTACAACAAATGCTAAACAATTGGAAATAACAATGGTGCCCTCCAAAGCTTTGTTTACCGAATGGCCGAAAGCCGATTTAACTCATGTCTCACACATGTAATGAAGATTGATTTTTTTTAATTATTTTTTTTTACAACGATCCTATATAGATTTATTGGCGCAGATATTGGTGGAGCAAAGCAACAATGTCGTCTACGAAAGCTTCCTTATCTTAAATACAAACCCAGGTTGTACAAAATACGCCTCAATATGGATGAAAACGTTTACACATTTTCTTCCCCCACATGACTGTTCAAAGTTTTCCCTTTACAATGCAATTTCAAGTAACACGCAAGCCAAATACTTGCCCGGATGTCGCTCGCTGAGGACGCGTGAAAACCAGCAGACAAATATAGAGTCGCCCCTCACTTCGACGTGCAATCACGTGGGTTCGACGAACCCACGCCTAATTTTTTTTTAGCTTTGACATGCAGCAAAATAATCGTACCGAATACTCTTCATTTCAACAGGTCTTTCATAATCTAACATCTGTAATACATTTCTATGTACTGTATACGATGCAACGTGCTTCAAGTAAGGAACTATATTTTTGTGCTCAAGTCTCGCGAACTTGCCGTTCGAAGGCGCGTTGCCATCCCGCTTTCATTTTCTGAATCGAAATCAGTTTCGTACAATTTATTATATTTATGTGTCGTGTTTACTTTAATGGTTATTTATTATACGTTATTATATTCTACAAGCAATCTCGCATTGTGACAGTTTGAAATTCCTTCCCCTTGCATCTTAATCTATCGAATTTCATTCCCTTCTTTTTCCTTTTCCCGAGAGCAGACAGTGAAAGTATGAACGCTGTAGGTTTGCAATGCTGTTACGACGTCACTCTCAAGATATGTTGCACGCCAGTCTTCATCTTCTTCCACATTGTTACATTACGATGCAACACCAACTATTGTTTCTCTTCACTAAAACAGATAATAAACGTGGAAATGGGCAATTTGTTTGGCATTGCAATACTTAGCATTGCACCGAACCCCACTCTACGTCCAAACTATCAAGTAGGGATATATTCAGTGATTCTCTTGTATTTTTGACAATATCAACTCGCCGACAAAGTCCTTTGTTTCAAGTGCTACAGTACACGCTATTTGATTCTGACTATAGCAACCAATACGTTCGTTTGTCCACCAGACATTGTTACCATGAAGATGCCCTTATGTTACCAAGATATTTCTATAGTGATCTATTTGCTCTCCAATTTCTTTCTTAGTATTGCGTTTCCTGAAACTTGACACCCGCAAATAGACAAGAGATACGAAACATAATCTTTTCAAATTGATGTTTCCCTAAAAGTCCCCAAAATAAACGAACCACTACAATCATCATCTTTCAATTAGATAAAGAGGACTTGGGCCACTTGCTTTTTTGAGATTCTTTACAAATTTCAAGGAACATATCCGTCAGAACAGGCCAGAATCATTGTCAATGCTGAGACAATGCTAACTAACTAACTAGCTCTCTCGCCTTCTTAAACCCGAAGGTTTATGGCTGCAGCAGGAAAAGCCCTCCATATGTCCCTATCCTGGGCAACCATTTCCATCATTACCGATTTCTTCAGTGATTAACTAATGTTGAAAAACACCATTGACAAAAAACTTTCTGAATATAATATCAGTAATGATTGCGTGGAATATACTTCAATTTTGTGAAGGAGTCTATGTGATAAATGGATCTCTACAAAGCTGACCCATTAGCTTCTGACATCTTCCACATTGGCAGTCCGACTTGTCACGTGCCAGTTTCAGACGACACAATGAAGGTTGCAAGGAGGAATAGTTTCTCGGAATCGACAAGAGATGGCAGCACGCTATGTAAAGAGGAGTGAAGGAAATTATAAAAAACTTAGAGCGGAGAAGAGGAATTATATATATTATAGTAAATTGAGAAATATATAAAAGAAGAGTTCAAATACTATAATAGAAGTAAATAGAATGATGTATATAGTAATTTAAAAGAATTAAGAATATAGCCGCATATGAAACGTTTAGGAAAGTTATTAAGCGAGCAAATGAATTCAGAAATGTATCTCATTTTTTTTTGATTCTCTGACGAGGAGAACATCGTCAGCTTTTGTATTTGTCCGTTCCCCGGTGGCGCTGTGGTCAATTAGACGCCCCGAAGCACTTTCCGGTTGCGCTCCTTATTAGTCGCACTGGGCCATTGGCAGCGCTTGTTATTAGCGATCCTGGTTATTCCCCTTTTGGTCGTTCAATAGGAGGTGGCGCTAGTGTCAGTTTAGTCGACCCTACTCCTTTATATAAGTATAGCTTGGTTGCTGGAGAATTGCCAGGGAAGTAATGAGAAAGACCCACGGGGAAAGGAAAGAAAACATATATAGGGCATAAAGAAAAGGAAGCGAGACGACGCTACTAGATTTCTTCTATAATCAAAGAAATAATAAAAGAAGAAGAAGCCCTTTCTATAATCAAAGAAGAGAAAAGAAGAAGCCTTTTCTATAATCAAAGAAGAGAAAAGAAGAAGAAGCCTTTTCCATAATCAAAAGAAAAAAGAAGAAGAAGCCTTTTCCATAATCAAAGAAGAAGAAGCCTATTTCCCTAATCAAAAGAAAAAAAGAAGAAGCAGCCTTTTCCTTTCAAGAAGAATGTAACCGACCTAAATTTTCGATTATATGTATATATTTTAATGTCGCCATATATTTTCTCTGTATTTTTGTATAGTTCTCAGAATATAGATCCGCATTTAACTATATCCTCTTGGCTATAAAACGCTTTCTTATTTGGAATTGTCGAATAAAGAACCTATCCCCCTGAGATGAAGATATCTGTAACCGTGGTATAAATAACATTTAAGAAGTGCACTAGAGGGCCTTGCAGACTCTAAACGTACAATCATGCTTCCAGGGATTCCATTGAAAGTTAATGGGATTGTTACAACCCAGAATTGTCTGGCTGCACAGGTATATAATGTAAACGCAACTTCTCTATACGAAAGATACATTCCTCTCCCAAGGAGTGGGTTTTGTGGGCACTCCAGCAACAAGCGACACTTTTACAAGGAAGCGATCCTTGAGAAATTAATGCAACATTTCGTACCTGAGTGACGACTGTTGATAGTTACATGTGTGTGATATCATTCTTCCACAATTCATACCATTTAAGATTGTATCTTACAGAATTACATGTTAGTATTATAATAGTATTTTGTATTACTATCTCAATATAATGAGCTCTAATGAAAATTAAACAACAGTAGCGCGTAATTGTAAGTACACACACTTCAAGCATTTCCTTTCACTCCAGAATGCATCACATACAATTATGAACATACTTGCACACATGCAGTTTGCCTCTACTAGTGACAAGTCAAACTAGCAACATACAACCTTAGGAACGAATCATTATTTTATGAATATTCATCTTAACCAAGCCATGCACATTAAGAATCTATCCACGTCTCAGCGGCCACTCACTGATCACTGTCATTGGAAAGTGAAGAATATCTATTCAGAAATGTGTGCATTGCAAAAGTAATTGTCTCGGGTATCCTTATCTTCATCACTGAGAACAATGTTGTGAACCGTGTTCCGTGTTGTGTAAAATATAGTTGAAGGCGCTGAGGTGAGATAGTGCCAAGCCACATTTTGAAACTTTGTGAAAGAAAAACAGATTTAAAGATCTGACAAATCTGCATTTGCACTTGAAACTTCTTCTACCATTCGTACCCTGCAGTTCAATTTATCGTATCAAACTGTCTCAATAGGCCAGTGGCGTATGCAAGGGGAGGGTTACGGGGTTTTAACCCCCCCCCTTGAGCTTGTGAAATATTATGAAAAATGCTGTGGAAAAATTTAAATGGCCAATTTACCACAGTCAAAGATCTGGGACAATACTATTACTACATCTACTACTACTACTACTACCACTAATGATAATAATAATTTGAATTATTATTTCCATGTAGCATGGAGAAAAGCACAGCATTCCAAGCACACGCGTTTTTCAGAGTGATGCCTTGAAAGCACAAGTTTTTGAAAGTGAAATATGAGGGTAACTATGATTTAAAAGAGAAAAAAAAATGTTTTGTATTTCAGTTGCAACAATGTTCAATACTCTGGCGTACGCAGTTTTTTTTGGGGGGAGGAGCCGGAATAGTAAATGTGGATAACACATTTTTGGAGCTTTTCAGTCTATTAAAATTGTATAAAAGACAAAAATGGTAATCGGGACTCACTTTAAAAGAGGTTTCGTATTTACACGTTTTGATTTTTTAAAGTTCTTCACGGATTTTTATTTGAAAATTCTGATTTTCTCAAAATTTTGGTAGGGGCTGTAGCATCATCGGTAGAGGCATGCATATTTCGTTTTTGACAAAAAGAAAACGAAATTTGAAATAACACATTGCAATGTTAATTTTTAAGGTTTCTGAAACGTGTGAGGTGCATTTTCCTACCCTGTTTTGTCACGAAATGATGCGAAATGAACTGCAAAATGCGAAATAGACTCTTAAACACGAAATTTACCGTTTACATACCGACGCGACACTTTCTGAAGTCTGAAGTATCCTGGGTGTTATGCAATTCACGGAAAATTGATTAATTTTGCTTTAAATATTTGAAAAGCAAAAATGGACTCCTCTATACAGGAATAAATTTAATATTCTGGTAATGATTTAATGTGCTATTAGAAGGGATATGTTTAATTTGTGTAATACTGCAGTTTTTAAATCAATTGGGATTATATTCACATTTTTAAAACCAAAATGTAATTTTATATACCGCTTTTTCACCGCTATAACAGAAAAATTTCATTTTATTTACAGCTTTTGAACCCGAAATTGACTCTGTTTTTATACTGAAATTTTGCTATTTTATTTACCAAAAGTATGTGCCTCTAACCATCGGCCATGCCTCTACGTACGCCAGTGTTCAACGAACATGTATTTGTTTTGTGTGAACAATGAGAATTAACTAAAGAAAGTTCTTGGTTCGTTGTAAGAGGCTAATGTATAGACAAAGGCTAGGCGGACAAGAATACAGTCACCAGTCTGCCTTCCCATTGTATTATTTACCGCAGCACGTTTGAATGTCTCTCTTTAAAATGTCTCACCTTGTTGACTAGACAATTATTCAACCGACAATAAGATTAGCTATTGGAAAATGTTTTGTTGGTAAGAACAGTGAGACAATCCAGATGTGAATTATCGGGGACATTTATGCGGGGAAGAAGCCGGAAAAATTCCAACCAATTTCGGGAATCGAATCCGGATTTCCCGCGTGATTGTCAGATGCTCTACCGACCAGACCACCGCAGCTTCTTGGATGAGTTCCATACTTTAATTATTTCAATTTATTTTAATATATTTTCTTGTTTTATGAATTTTCTTCACCCTTAAAATGTCTCACCTCGTTGACCAGACAAAAAACAAAAACCAAAACAAAAATATTCTCCCAGGATTTGATAAAAATTGAATGATTAGAAAGTAATTTCTTTCTATTGTTTTCATAAATGGTATATTTATGTAGATCTCTACTACATAATAGTAGTAGTGGTATTAGTAGTATTATTATTAGTAATTCAGCTAATTAATTAATTATAAGTATTATTAATTAATTGTGATTATTATTATTTAATTAAAGTATAATAAATCAAAGGTAATGTGAATTTGGAGAAAGTTTTAGAAATAACCGCCCCCCCTTGACGAAATCCTGCGTACGATACTGCAATAGGCTAATATGTGCAACTGCTTCTCATTTTCTTTCAAATCGCAACTTACTGTTATTCTTCAGTTGGATTCATTTCCAAACTTCAAATCCATTCAGAACGTTTAAAACGTTACAAGACTGATAATTCGAAAAAATCTATCCCTTAAATAACAAGAGTCATTGTACTGAAAGCAGCATCCACACCGATCGCATATTTATCTAGGATTTGATCCATGTTGTGAGTTTTAGCATCCAATACAAATTCTAGGTGCTGCCATCGAAGACACCACCTACTAAATTATTCTTTCGAACCAGTGCAAATAATAATTCTACAGTAATCCAACTCATGTATGCATATATATATATATATATATATATATATATATATATATATATATATATATATATATATACACAGGGTGTTTCTAAAGGTCGTTTACAACGCTTGGGAGGTGATTCCTCACACGAAAACAAGCAAAAAGTCTAAGTTCCATTTTTACGACTGAGGCTTCGTTTCCGAGATAGGAGCCCCGCAAAAGGTGACAAAGTGAACGTCACACCTGACTGGGACGAATAATATAACAGATAGAGAGGCGGTTCCAAGGGAATCATAAAGGAATCGTATGTGCTCAGTGCGGAAGTCACTATAAAAAGTTCACTGCACGCATGCGCAATGGAGTCCTTAAAGGAATTGGGGATTTCCAGCAAGAACAATACATGGAAAGGGTATGTAACGCAGCAAGAAGGACCGTGACAATGAGAAATGCGTTCAAGACAACAGATCCCGACCTCAAACATCAAAACATGAGCACCGAACACAAAATCCGAAAAGTTGAGCACGGTTGCATACCCCAGTTACACGCGAGGAATGAACGAATCATGTCATGTGGCATACGAGAGACACATTACTCCACCAGGAGGAGGGAAAGAAAAACACAATATCAGATGATTGCGACAACTTGTATTTTTATAAGCGACAACTACGTAATATCCCCCCCACACACACACACAAGAAACAACAAATGCTACAATATCTTACGCACAGACAGTCCGTGTCACTGTACACCAACTGAAGATGTCACTTTCACCACACAAAGGGGGTGGGGAGCAATACCAAGAGTGTTCTCACTGAGATTTTCCGAGGGCAATAATCACAGACGGTTTTCAAAATGTCTGCCGTTTACTACTACGCAGAGATGACAGCGACGAATCAAGGAATATCGAGTACGAGCAAACAAGCCAGGTGTATCTGCTACCGTCGCGGCGGCGACGTTGATGCGAGCAACGAGGTCCTCAGCTGATGTGACAGGTGTGTCGTATACGAGGGTTTTCATTTCTCCCCAGAAGAAAAAATCGAGTTGAGATCTGGCGACCTCGGTGGCCAAGGCACAGGCTCATCCCTACCAATGAACCTATTGCGAAACACGTCATGCAGGAAATGTCGTACATTACAATCGAAATGAGCTGGTGCACCATCGTGTTGGTACCACATTTCTTGCCGCAGTGCCAAAGGTACGGTCTCCAACAGTTCAGGCAGAACCTCACTAAGAAATGCATGATACGTGCGACCATTCAGGCGAACAGGGAGAATGTATGGTCCAATTAAATGATCATGTACTATCCCGCACCACACATTCACTGAAAACCTGTGCTGGTGATGGGCCACAA
Source organism: Lepisma saccharinum (assembly GCF_977018435.1). Taxonomy (NCBI): domain Eukaryota; kingdom Metazoa; phylum Arthropoda; class Insecta; order Zygentoma; family Lepismatidae; genus Lepisma; species Lepisma saccharinum. The sequence goes on from NC_139233.1 coordinate 9,273,218, forward strand.
AAAATGCATGTGGGTTGTCAAAGTCCCATACATGACTGTTTCTACTATTGAAGACATCCATCCTGGTGAAAATGGCTTCATCTGTCCACAATACGTTTGTCCCGAAGTGAGGGTTTGTGTCCAGCTGATGCAACAACCATTGGCAAAACTCCATACGAGGGCAAAAGTCACGAGGTAACAGTTCTTGTACTTTCTGCAGTTTAAAAGGGTGCATTCCTTCCTCTGACAACACTCGCCAAACATTCACATGAGACGTGTTTCGTGCCCGAGCGAGCACTCGCGTACTGGTGCCAGGATGTTCTGCGACCGCTGTTAACACATCTTCTGCAAACTGATGTGTACGTACACTTCGGGGTCTTCCAACTTCTTGCCGCGGTGGTAACACTGACCCTGTTTCACGCAGTCGACTGTACACTACCTGAAAGAAGGTGTGAGACGGTAAACGTCTATGTGGAAAGCGTTCTCCATAAAGACGCCTTGCCTCACGGCTATTACCACGTGCCTCCCCATACATGAGATGCATGTCTGCTAGCTGCTGGGTCGTATACGCAGCCATCTGTGTAATAGGGAGCTGGAACTGCAAAGTATCGTTTTTGTTTAACACTGACACACTGCACAAATTGGCCGTATCACCGTACGAACACCACAGACCAATTGTTGCGATACTTGACTTGCCCACTCCACCACGTCAACTTCTTTCAATACAACATACTAGTACTCTTCAATGCGTATGACAACCTAGAGCGAACTGCTGATCATATCCCAGCACCTGCAACACGACTAAAACGACTGCCGGAGAGAACCAACCCTTCGAGCTCCTCTCGCGAGTACAGCAGTCATGAAGGCCAAACGTAGACTACGAGAGCCAGACTTGCCTGCACAGCGCTTTAAAAACTGGTCTCTTTTACGTCACAATGATCGCGTGCGAACACTTTTGGTATTGCTCCCCACCCCCTTTGTGTGGTGAAAGTGACATCTTCAGTTGGTGTACAGTGACACGGACTGTCTGTGCATAAGACATTGTAGTATTTGTTGTTTGTTGTGTGTGGGGGGGGGATATTACGTAGTTGTCGCGTGTAAAAATACACGTTGTCGCAATCATCTGATATTGTGTTTTTCTTTCCCTCCTCCTGCCCGACCCTGTGGCCGAATGGTTAGCACATCGCGCTGCGACGCCAAGGGTCCCGGGTTCGAATCCCGGTCGGGTATGGTTGTTTGTGAATGTCCATTTTCATAAATTTCATCACTCATCCCCATCTTCACAAATTAGCCAAGAGGCACAAAACGCGAAGTAAAATAAACTAAATCAATCAATCAATCAATCTTTCCCTCCTCCTGGTGGAGTAATGTGTCTCTCGTATGCCACATGACATGATTCGTTCATTCCTCGCGTGTAACTGGGGTATGCAACCGTGCTCAACTTTTCGGATTTTGTGTTCGGTGCTCATGTTTTGATGTTTGAGGTCGGGATCTGTTGTCTTGAACGCATTTCTCATTGTCACGGTCCTTCTTGCTGCGTTACATACCTTTTCCATGCATTGTTCTTGCTGGAAATCCTCAATTCCTTTGAGGACTCCATTGCGCATGCGTGCAGTGAACTTTTCATAGTGACTTCCGCACTGAGCACATACGATTCCTTTATGATTCCCTTGGAACCGCCTCTCTATATGTGATAGTATTCGTCATAGTCAGGTGTGACGTTCACTTTGTCACCTTTTGCGAGGCTCCTATCTCGGAAACGAAGCCTCAGTCGTAAAAATGGAACTTAGACTTTTTGCTTGTTTTCGTGTGAGGAATCACCTCCCAAGCGTTGTAAACGACCTTTAGAAACACCCTGTATATATATATATATATATATATATATATATATATATATATATATATATATATATATATATATATACACTGCTCCACAAAACGTAAGCAACTCGAACGAAGTAGGACTAAATGAAAAGAAAATGTCAATTAACCAAGTTTAATGAACATAAGGAAGGTATAGATGCACAATGCAACACAAATGAACACCAACAATGCAGATACGGTGTACAGGGTGGCCAGAAAGTTCAGTACCACTATAACCCTACATGAAAAGCTGGTATCTGGGAGGGCACAGGCTGTCAATGCGGTGTGTGGCCACCTCGAACAGACACACAGGCACGGCATCTGGCCTCCATGCTGCAGATCAGAGTGGTTATCAAGTCTTGAGGGAGACGGGGCCTTTCCTCTAAGAGGGCGGTCTGCAGTTCAGGAATTGTTTGTGGTGGTGGATTGCACTGCGCTATTCTTCGCCCAAGAGCATTCCAAGCATGCTCGATTGGATTAAGGTCCGGCGAGTATGCAGGACATTCAATACGGGTAATGTCTTCTGTCTCCAGATAATCGGACACAAGATGTGCAAGGTGTGGGTGTGCATTGTCATCCATAAAAAGGAAGTTCGGACCAAACGATCGACGGAAATTGTGAACACGTGAATGGAGAATTTCATCCTGATAAAGTTGTGCCGTCAAAGTTCCATGTTCCATAATATGGAGGTCCGTTTTCCCATCCAGTATGAAACCACCCCACATCATGATGGAACCACCTCCAAAGGACGGCCTTTCAACAATGAATTTAAGGTGATATCGTGTTCCTGGCTCTCTCCACACGAATATCCGATCAGAATCAGATGACAGGCTGTATCGAGACTCATCAGAGAACATTAGTCGTGCCCACTGGCCTTCTCCCCATTCGACATGTTCCTGACACCATGCGTATCATGCACATTTCTGCTCCCGTTTCAATGGCACACACAGCACAAGCTTCCTGGCATACAGTCCTACTTTATTCAGCCGCCTACGAACAGTTCCACGACTAAGGCGTCATCCCCGTAGCTTAAAACAAATCATTTGCCAGTTGAGAGGAGGACTCTTGGCGGTTACGTCTGGCAGTGATTGTGAGAAACCGGTGATCAGCTGCTGATGTCATCCTCGGATGGCCTCCTCCATGACGTCTACTGACAGTAGGATCATTTTGGAAGCGAAGCCACAACCTTGACACGACACTTTTATTCACATGGAATTCATGTGCCACTTCCACTTGAGACCGACCCATTTCCAGTCGTCCAATTATTCCACGTGGCATGCTGCAATAACCTCCCTGTCTACGATTCATTTCAAGGTATCTACACTTAATATCCCACGCACGAACCACCACTTCACTGCTTGAGGACTGGAACAATACTAGGCTGTGGTTTGCGCTGGCAGGCACAAGCTGTTAATTTTGGTTTATATGGTGCTGATTACGCATTATAGAGGGCATTCGCACTGCTTGTGCTTGTTTATGTTTGTACATGTTCAATAGAAGTGTTGAATGGGCACCACATCTCACCTATCCCACGTTGTACAGAGTTGCTTAAGTTTTGTGGAGCAGTGTATACACACACACACACACACACACACACACACACACACACACAGGGTGGTGCAAAATTCCATTTACAACGCGGAGGAGGTGAATCGCCAAGTAAAAACAAGGAAAAAATGCCATGTGAAAAAATGTCGAAATCGGCACCGTTTGCGAGTGACAGGCGTGCGAAAATCGCCTCACACCATGTTTATAGCACAATAACTCAAGAAGGAAGAAAGATATCAATGTCGGATTAAAATAATACAAAGAAAGTCGTGCCTGACGAATACAATGGTGCAGCAATTGAGGCCCAGTTTAAATTGCGCAAGGGGACTCTCAAAGGAAGTGGGGAATCCCCTGATGGAAAATATAGGAAATTTACTACTATTTTCTACATAATGTAGAGATCGGAATGTAGGCAGTAAAACATGACGACGTATGTCCACATGTCCCACTACTGCTGGAACACCGTCCCACACTGAGGAAATAGGAAATTCACCCGATAATGACGCTATGCCGTCAGATTACGCCGAGATTGATTTCAGCTAATTGAAACAGAAAGCCCCACTGGAGGCGTTGGGAGTGTAGGTCACTTGTTACGCATTAGTGTTGGTGGATACTACGTAGAGAGTGTAGTCGACCGTTGTTCTTCCTGTCTGTTCTGCGTGTCGCAGCGTGGAGTTTAGTCTGGCGTGTGTGTGCGGTTGAATTGCGCCAAGGAATATTGTATGTAGAGTACGTATTCCCGTGTTCTTTCTCGGTTTGCAACAACTGCGTGGACACCTGTGTGACATTACGTGGGTGCTAAACACGGTAGTTCTGATCCGTCACTCGGAGGGAAAGTGCCCCTGTTGCTGGGCAATTCTCAAACAAGACAATGATGGAGTACTCTACCCAAGAGCTTGCTGATATGCATCTCTTTTATGGAGAGGCGAACCGAAACAGCCGTGAAGCACGGCGTTCGTATCACGAACGTTTTCCCAATAGGCGGTTACCAGCACATGCACTCTTTCAAAGACTTGATGCTCGACTGCGTGAAACTGGATCTCTACTACCCCGTAGGTGGGATTGTGGAAGACCCTGCACTGTGCAATTTGAAGAGGACGTGTTGGACGCGATACGAGACAGTCCTGACACCAACACACGTATCATTGCTGGTACGCAACAAACCCACCATAGCAATGTGTTCCGCTTTATTCAGGAGGAGGTATTGCACCCATACCAATTGCATAAGTTGCACCACATACTGTCCACGGACTTTCCCCTACACATGGATTTCTGCCAATGGTACGTGCAACAAACTCTTGCCATTCCAGATTTCCCACCAATCGTTTTGTGGACCGATGAGCCAATGTTCACCAGGGACGGCATGTTCAATGGCCACAACAGCCACGTCTGGGATATGGACAATCCGCATGCAATCATTGTGCGCCATCATCGACATAGGTTCGCAGTGAATGTGTGGTGTGGCGTAGTAGGTGAACACTTGATAGGCCCGTACATTTTGCCCTCTACTTTGCGTGGTGGGAGTAATCGGGTGTTTCTACATGACGTATTACCTGAACTTTTGGTAAACGTGCCACTGGCAGGTAGACAAGGTATCTGGTTTCAACACGACGGCGCCCCCACCGCATTTCGACCGGGTCTTACTCAACGATATTTTCGGCGATCGTTGGATTGGCAGGGGTGGACCTTTACCGTGGACACACCTTTCCCCCGACCTCACACCAGTGGATTTCTTTGTGTGGGGAGAAATGAAAAGGCTCGTGTATGAAACCCCTGTGGAAAGTGCTGAGGATCTCGTTGCTCGTGTTAGTGCCGCTGCTGGGACAATTGTTGACATGCCAGAGGTATTTGCGCGTACCAGACAATCAGTGCTTCGCGATGCCATCTTTGTCTTGAAGTCAATGGCGGACATTTCCAACAAAGTCTAAGGGTATACCGGTGTTTGTGAGCCCCTATCAGCACCGCATAGTGTCCTTTAGTGAAAGGTGCGAGCGAAGATGCTGGAGATCGCTGTACTTCATACCATCGATCTGCATGTGCGGAGGTTGTGCGCTTCTCAGTTTAATCCCTTCAAGATGTGCTGTGCCTGGAAATGTTACATGCCATTGTGTGCGTTTTCTTGTCATTCTACGTCTTCATTCTTTCGAGGATTACCCACTTTCTTTGGGGAGCTCTCTTGTAGTATGTACAGCCTGACAACATGTGGCCATTGTTTAACTTTTGTTTTTCGTACTGCAAAGTAGTGTGTCAACATTAAGGGATTGAAAGGACCTCCCCGATGGCGCAGTAGTAGCGTCGTCGTCTTGCAATCAAGGGGTCCCGGGTTCGATACTCAGTGGAGGCTCATAATGGTTCGGATCCCACTTTAAACTTTAGGTCTAGTCCCGATTAGCCTTACTGTGCATAAAGTTGACTTAAAACACCAAATCAACCAACCATTGAGGGATTGAAAACTTTTTTTTACGATTTTCCAGTATTTTTTTCCGTTTGGGATGGTGTCCCAGCAGTAGTAGGACATGAAACAAATTGGTTTCTTTTCTTCTTCGTACCGCAATGTGAACCGTGTACAACAGGAGATTTGCAGTTATTTTCCTATTTCCCGGGTGTGAGACGGTGCCCCAGCAGTAGTGGGACATGTGGACATAAACGTCGCCATTTTTTACTGCCTACATTCCGATCTCAACATTATGTAGAAAATAGTAATAAATTTCTTGTATTTTCCATCAGGGGATTCCCCACTTTCTTTGAGAGTCCCTTTGCGCAATTTACACTGGACCTCAATTGCTGCACCATTGTATTCGTCAGGTACGATTTTGTTTGTATTATTTTATTCCGACATTGATCATTCTTCCTTCTTGAGTTATTGTGCTTTACACATGGTGTGAGGTGATTTTCGCACTCCTGTCACTCGCAAACGGTGCCGATTTCGACATTTTTTAACATGGCATTTTTTCCTTGTTTTTACTTGTCGAATCGCCTCCCAAGCGTTGTAAACGGAATTTTGCACCACCCTGTATATATATGCATACATAGATATACTATATATATACACAAACTGTATCACTGTATATGTATGTATGTTATGTGTGTGTGGTTGTGTGCGTGTGTGTGTTGATATGTTGTGCGACTACACATTCATTATATTATTGTTTTAAAAATTCAGTGATATTTGTTGATCAAAATTATTTATTTATTACTTTTCTACATTATTGTACAACTCAAAATTTAAAAAAAATGAATTTATCTCTGGAGTAGAATTACGTGTTTCTCTCCTTAACCAATATAATTTATTTTCACATTAGCATATCTTCAGCATCATGCAGAGTAACAGAGGTGGCATCCACATCGCATCTGCACTACATATCCTCAACTACAATTAAAAAATGTATAAAATATTATGAATTATCTATTGTTATATACAACATTACATTTTCAAGTTTTAAGCACAAAAATTCTTATAAAAGTATTTCTGACAGAATAAAAATGAGATTTATACTTATTATTCTGTTGATATTGTTTACAATCATAAACTTTCTATAATTATGTACTATAATTGTAAAGTATTCACTTGTTATAAACATTTGATATTTTGCTAAATCATTGTGTATCTGTGCACAAATTCTAATGACGTAGTTAACGTTAATTTATACTCGAATGTGATTAAAATAAGACAATGTAATATATATTGTGGTAAATAATAACAAGGTGAGCATTTTGAAAAATTTCCGGATTTAAAATTCAACTTTAGAAGGTTTTATTCGAATCGCATGAACAAAAAACGTATGAAAACGCTCTAATATATTGTATTAATTAATGGAAACAAATTTTATATCTGATGATATGTGACGATTATAATATTTTATTGATTCATTCGTTTCAAGGAATATATATATATATATATATATATATATATATATATATTCCCTTAAATTGCAAACAATACATTTAATCGATAATTTTTCAATATCTCAGTAAGTACTGCAGTATCTTCATATTGTATAAAATTGTATCTGAATTTAGATATAAGTCCTCTTATATCTTAAAGTAATTTTGTTCAGTTTAAAGGTGTATTTTACCCAAGTCAATTATGAAAAGGGTTCTCTCATATAGTAGAAAATAGGTAATTTTATCGTAGATTATATAGATTTAATAATACTTACTGTGAACGAAGGCCTTCTTTAATATAGCATATTTTCAATATCTAGAAAGAATTATAAACATTGTGAAATACTATCAGATATTTAACATAAACTAATCTACCCAATATGATCCATTTACTATGGTACCTCAAACATTACTGGGAAAATAATTACTCTCTCCAAATTTGTTATTTTCACTTAGTCTTATGTTTAATGGTTTATAATTTTTTTTTAAATATTCACATGTGGCTTTCTGAAAAAAAACCTATTGTATTCACTTTGAGTTAAAACTAAAGCTATATCGAAGGAGCTGTAGATTCATATACGGTGGCTTATAATTCAATTGATGCATCATTAACGTGAAACAGTTTTGAAGTAAAGTAGGCGGGTATTTCCTCAAATTGAACTTCCCTGCATCCTGTGTCATCTTGTTCTGGGAATGTAATGCTCTCGGATAGCTTGTGGCGTTGTATAAAATTTTGAGCTACAATCTCAGGATTTTTTCTTCAGTGTAGATATAGATCTGGGAGGTTATTGCAGCATGCCACCGCAAAAGCGTCGGCCGCTTACCGGCCTTGTCATGCATCAGGTGCCGGCAAATTGCGTAACAGATAGCCCGTTACACAAACCGCTTGTTTTGTAATGTTTCCACTTTTCACAATTTTCACTTGCCACATCTCTACTTTATCCTCGGTTGACAGAAAGGGAAGACAGCATCGCGGCGCATAAAGCAAACCGAAAGTGTAAAATTATATTTAAAACTAATAATAATAATGATGATCACTAACCTTCTGTGTTATAAATGATGTTGAAAATGACCTCCTTCAACACCAATACATTTCCGGCATCTGCGTATGAAATTCCTCTGAACATCCATAAGCTCCTCAGGTGTGATTCTGGCAATTTCTCTTCTTATATTTTCTTTTAAATCCTCTATTGTACGCGGGTTATTCTGATACACTTTGTTTTTTAATGTTCCCCATAAATAATAATCACAAGGAGTAAGATCGGGGCTACGAGAGGGCCACAACTCAGTACTGATAATTCTGTCCTCAAAAATCTCGGCAATAAAATTAAGTGATTCATAAGCAGTGTGAGCAGTAGCAGAGTCCTGCTGAAAAAAATGACTGCTGGCATTCAATGTCCGTTAATTGTTCAAAAAAAGGTTGTAGTATGTCTCTTCGATACCTTTCACCATTGATAGTACCTTCATAAAAAATAGGCCCTATTATTCTGTGCGCATTCAAACCACACCACACACCAATTTTTGCAGGATGGAGCGGAACTTCATGCACAAGGTCAGGTTTTTCTGCGCTCCAATAGCGATTGTTTTGTGAAATAACTCGGCCATTCAATTCGAACCAAGCTTCGTCTGAAAATATGATTAATTCTGGATTTACTCTGCCAGCAACAATATTATCCAGCATCCAGTTACAGAATCGAACTCTAGTCGCGTGATCGCGCGGTTGCAATTCATGAACCACTGTAATTTTGTAGGGTTTTAATCTAAGTAATTTAGTGGCATTTCGTGCTGAGGATTTTGAAATGCCTGTTTCCTGAGCAAGCCGACGGAGGGATTTTTTTGGAGTATGTTCAAGTCGTTCACCAATTTCGTCTAGCTTTTCTTCCGTAAGAACACGTCGTCTGGAAACACGTTTCTTAGGTTCAAGAGATCCTGTCTCTCGTAATCTTTTAACGAGGTTGTAAACAGTATGTCTGTCCGGAACAGGATTGCCAGGAAATTTTCTTGCGAATCGCCTGACTACTTTTCTGCAAGAGTTCGTTTTCACGTAAGTATCGTACATAAAAACTCTTTGTTCAAGACTATATTTGTTTGGCGGCATAACTAATAACTCAATAACACAGTATAAACAACACGAGTACTGATAAACGCAAACCGAAGTGAACACGTCTAAACAACTGGTAGCCGACAGCTGTCGCATTCGCGTAGTATCGAGAGGCTTCTCGCGGCTTACCACTACTCCGATAAGCCGCTGACGCTCTTGCGACATCTGAGGAATTTCGCTTCTAGCGTCGGCTCTATAGACACTGGATGGACCAAATTTTGAGGGAAGCACAACAAAAGACTACTCTATGAGGATATGTAATGCTCCTGCCGCAACTTTGAAAAAAAAAAATATGGAAATTACGACGTTCAGAAATTTTGCGTAATTACGGGGAAAATAGAACTTTGGGATTTGGCCCCCGTTTCCCCCTGGACTCACAATTGTCGGAATTTACATAAAATGTTGCTTTTTGTTCATTCTTACATTTAGAATTTAAATTTCTTAAAAAGATGCAGTTGTTGAGCAGTTATAGCCTTTTATATTCAGTTTATCCCATAGTAGCAAAAGGGGAAAAGTGCTTATTTCAAATGGCGCTCTCAGAAAGAAAAACGCACACAGTGTATGATCGCTACTTTACTTCAAAAATATTCACACGTTAAAATTAAGTGACACTGTTAAATAATTCGTTTATCTGCGCTTTCGTTTTGCATAATAATGTATACGTAACCTCCCCCCTCGAAAATCTTGGGCACGCCACTGACTCTAGTGTTCAAAAGGATTAATCTTGTGTTATCTGCAAAATAAGAGTCACGGTTTTGTTTATTCGAAGGCAAGACAAGAATGAAAAATTGAATCCTTTATGTTGGATGAGTCATTGCTGTCAGAAGCGATATGGGCAGAAATAAAGTGCCAGAAATATTTGTATTTTAGAGGACACCTTTTCCAGCATCCTTGCGGCAAGGTACGTGCTTATTTAAGTTGTAATTGTAACTATAATTGTGAAAAGTGGAAACATTACAAAACAAGCGGTTTGTGTAACGGGCTATCTGTTACGCAATTTGCCGGCATCTGATGCATGACAAGGCCGGTAAGCGGCCGACGCTTTTGCGGTGGCATGCTGCAATAACCTCCCTGTACCTGAACAACGAAGATCAGTCTGTTGTTGAAACCTATTGTTGAACTTGGAATTTCTTTGTAGATAGAGAAGTAGGTTCTTCGCGAAAACATTCCACAAATAAGTCTTCACAATCACTGTAATTGTAGCCATTACTAATTGCTAATTTCTGAATTTTGGAAAGTATTCAAATTAATAATTTTTAATGATTAAGAAATGATTCTAGTTACTTAAAAAAAATAGACTGAAAACATTTTATGTAGGTTGTGTTCAGTATTTGACGACGCAACTAAACTGTGTACAACTAAAGAAAATAAACATTAATAATAAATATTAACTCTGCCTTAACCATGCCTAACGATGGCGCAGTGGTATCGTCGTCGCCTTGTAATCAAGGGGTCCCGAGATCGATACCCGGTGGAGCCACATAGTAGTTCGGATTACACTTTAAACTGTAGGTCCAGTCCCGATTTGCCTTACTGTGCATGAAGTGGACATTTAAAACACCACCTTGATCAATTAACCTTGCCTAACAAGAAAATTACTTAAGTGATATGGGGGGGGGGGGGAGTGTAGAAGTTCACACATTTCTTATCACTCATATTCAAGAAACTATTTCGTTACTGATGTACTGCTTCCTTTGTTGTTTATAGAGAACTGCAGTTACATAAAAAATAAGAAAGTTACCATAATCATCAGAAAATAATAACTTATTATTCACAGGGACGCAAATCCTTACCTCTATGATTTTATGAACAAAAGTGATACAGAAATATTAGAAATACCCTAGGAAAGCATGTAATCGATTTTCATTTATTAATAAAAATATTAAAATTGAAAATCAAGGGGAAAAAAATAGGGCTAGACAGACTTAATGTTATCAACGAGATACTCGAAAAGACAACCACGTCCATTGCTTCCTTTTGTTGTTTATGAAGAGCTGCAGATACATAAAAAATAAATAAAAATATAGTTAACAAGAAACATGAACTACGTAGTCTAATAATTTACAGTCACTCACAAACATTAGGTGTGTTTTAGAAACGTAATACAGGAATATTAGAAACACTCTAGGGAACAATATACCTAACTGATTTTCAATGCCTTGATAAAGATGTTAACATTCTTAGAATCAACCCTTGAATTTTGAATTTAAAATTTTGGGTGCGTCAGCACTTTGGCAATTTTGCACTCGTCACTTTATACGGGGTCCAGTTCCTTACCTGAACGAAAATGTAACTAATAACATAATTGTAACATTGGAAAACTAAAAAATTCTGACTTAGGTTAACAGATATAAAATAAACATAACTGTAATGTCTTGTCGTAACTAAAATATTAAAATATTCTGACTTCGGTTAAAAGCTGAGGCTCTCAAGAGGCACTCAGCACACATAAGGACAAGACACAGGACAACACACACACAATATTATACTGACCATAGGGCCAGTCGCCAGAGCCTCGTTCGTTTGCAAAATGCAGTCCAGTGTGTACTACGTGGAAGTGAGGTTGACAATTGGGTGTACTACGTGGAAGGTCACCACTTATACCCCAACCAACACTTGTCAAATATACAATAAATGAATAAAAATAAAGAAAAACGTATCATTATTATACAATAAAGATAATACAAAGCTTATACAACAATAAAATGATACGTCGAATTAATTAGTATATATAAAAGATAAGTAATGAGTCTTCAGTAGTTCATTGTGTGTGTGCGTGTTACGTATGCATTGCATGATGTTCAAGTGCTGGTGCAATTGTTAACATATGACGGTTAATGTAGTTGTTGGGACAATAGTAAGTTCTTTAGATTTTTCTTTAAACTTAAATGGCAAATAATTTTAGTCAATGGTGCAGGCAGTTTGTTCCATTTCCTGATCCCTGTAACAATGAAGGACTTATAAGTGGCGGTTTTATGTTTGGGGATTTTTAGATTCTTATGTTCGACTGATATTCTACGAGAACAGATCTTATTGAATAAGTATTTTAAGTAGCCACTCTTAAGTATTTTGTGCACCAAGGTGAATATTAAGTGTTTTCTTCTATTGTTAATGTTTAGCCCTTTTTAGGTTAAATATGAAACGTACACAACAGTCCTGAATTTTTTGAAGTTTATAATTTAGGCCCTGGGAGATATTACTGTACACTGGAGCGCAATAGTCTAATGTGGATAGATCGAGTGCTTGCATAAGGCGATCTTTTACATTATCGTCCAGAGTATGTTTTAAATGATACAAAGATTTAAGTTTCCCCACACAGTTTTTCAACTTCGCTTAGCGGTATACTGTCGAGAGTTGGAGGAGAAGGTGCGTTTTGTGAAGTCTTTTAAGTGTACAGTATGATCCATGAATATTACCGTGCAAATTGTCCATCACTATGTTCGTGCACTTTATTTGACCCAATAAGAGCTTCAAGAATTAAAAGAAAACTCAAAACAAGCTGTTGACAACTTCTGCACCAGCATACATTAAAATCCATCGCTTAAAAATGCACAGGATGTAAGAAAAAATAATGAAAATAGTCATGGACAATTTGCACGATAATACTCATGGATCCCAATGTACCATGAGTGCCTATGATCATGAAGCAAGATTTTAGAGGATGTAATTGAAGGAAGTTTCTCCGTGACCAATTTGTCATAGCATTAAGATCCAATTGGAGTTCGGTCATCACATTATAGTAGTTTTCTGTATTACGCTGAATATGGATTTGAGAATCGTCAGCACACTGATGGTAGTGGCAATATTGGACAGCATAGACGAAATCAGCTACGTAAATCATATACAGTATAGTAGTGGACCTATTATACTTCTTTGGGGGACGCCTTGTTGAAAAGCAAACCATACAGATTATGTAACTTCCGGTTCCCGATATTTCACACGTTGTTTTCTGTTGCCTTGAATTCTGAGCGCTTGGTCTCAGCGGGGATATACCAACTGAGGAAGTCCCAGTCCAGGAACTATGGCGAAAATTCCCAATTTAGGAACAAGGATTTTCATGTGGAATATTTGATGTGGAGTTTTCCCAACTCAGGAACAGCTGCCTCGGGAGGGAAGGGGGAGAATTAAGGACGGGTATTTGAGAGGCTTGTATTGTTTCTGCATTTTACCCTGGAATACAACGTACATATTCCATTTGCGGAAAAAAAGTGCTGAGCTTTATCCGCAATTTCGTCTCTCTAATATATTTTGTGTATGTTGCAGATATCTGCTTGTGGTTAGGTTAGCAGTTACATAGGTATGCGTAATGTCAACAATCTCAAACGTCAATTCATCCTCCCACGAGGCAATTTGTAGGACTTCCTGAGTTGCGAAGACATTTCACTGAAATATCCAACTGGCAAAGACCAGTACCTGAGATGGGTCTGTTTTCATTGGAATTTCCATACTTCGTGAGTTGGGAAATCCTGAACTGAAATATCAAACTCGCAACGACCAGTACCTGAGATGGAACTCTCATCATTGGAATCTTACATAGTTCCCAAGTTGGGAAGACATTTCACTGAAATATCCAACTGGTATAGACCAGTCCCTGACATGGAACTCCCATCATTGGAACATCCATAGTTCCTGAGTTGGGAAATCCTGAATTGAAATATCCAACTGGCAAAGACCAGCACCTGAGATGGAACTCTCATCATTGGAATTTCCACAGTTCCCAAGTTGGGAAGACATTTCACTGAAATATCCAACTGGTATAGACCAGTCCCTGACATGGAACTCTCATCATTGGAACATCCATAGTTCCTGAGATGGAACTTTCTTCTTTGGAATTTCCATAGTTGCCGAGTTGGGAAATCATGAATCGGGAATAAATCGCTGCATCCTACTTAGTCTACTGATTAATATGGCACTGGCAATTAGTACTAAATATTCTAGCTGGGGTTTTCAAAGATTCTCTCTAACTTTCTCATTATACTGATAGAACTTACAGTACAATTTACTACACTCCACCCAGTGATAAAATCAGACGGTGACCCGGGAGGTAAGGCTATTTTATCGGTTAGTCAGTCAACAGTTGGCTCTGGAATGGTGGTGGTCTGCTTTTGTGGAGTCCTATCGAAATTTACACTTAACTTAATTGCATATCAGATATAAGGGGCAATTTAAAAATAGTAGTTTTTGTTTTTATTAGTGTTACAATTTGATGTCTATGACATTCCTCCACGTAAAGTTTGACATCCTAATCGCAGGAAAGTGACTCGATTCAACACTGATTCTACAGTTACAGTTTACTGTTATCTACGATTCAGTTGCGTGCACACTAAATAAGTTTCTAAAAACTGGATCATTAAAATTACATTAATTAGGTTAATTATGATTTGACCGATACTTTAAAAAAACAGTCATGGTCATTTATTTTACTGTAGTTGGAAAGCTGTGGAAATTTATGGTATTAGAAACAGTGGCCTGCACGTGACCCGGAAGAATCCCGTCCACCAGGTGTCGAGCCTACAATAATATGCAACACGCACGCCAAGCCAGGTGTTCGACATTGCCTGTACAGTGGGATCCATGAGTATTACCCTGCAAATTGTCCATCACCATGTTCGTGCACCTTATTTGACCCAATAAGAGCTTCAAGAATTAAAATAAAACTCAAAACAAGCTGTTGACTACTTCTGCACCAGCATACATAAAAATCCATCGCTTAAGAACACATAGGGTGTAAGAGAGAAATTAATGAAAATAGCCATGGACAATTTGCACGGAAATACTCATGGACCCCACTGTACAAGAATCCACAGGCCTCGATGCGTGGCAGGTTTTCTCTCTTTACTTGAGTACTAAGAAGTCACGCGAGACCAGATATAGTTCCTGCAGTCAGACACGAGCACCACTGTCGGTGATGCCAATGGCCATTATTTTTCACTACGCATGGAGACATTTGAATTTATGCTAGTCGCAGGGGTCTTAAGGTTGCATAACTGTTAGATTTTGTAATTTTTCAAATTAGTTTCATTATTATGTCAAACCGACTACCACATATTTCCCAAATTTGTTCTGAAGGTTATAAATAGGATAGCGTGTTTCGTTCATTTATGTCGCTTTTCTGGTCTTGAAATCGTAAATCTTCGCTCGGTTTCATTTTTACGTCGTTTTTTCTTATGAAATGTGGTAATAGCATTACCTGCTATTTGCACCAGTCTGAAGATACAAGCTAACAAATACTATATACACTTCGGATTGTGTTACTACCAATGTGGTCTGTAGAACTAGATAACTCGCAATAACGATGAGCGAACGACGATTATTTCAAAGAGATGACAATGTGCAATGTAATGTAAATTTCATGTTCCATATTATGGACCCCCGTGCTTTAGTGTTCAGCATCACGTGATATCAGAATTGTAATGGTTGAAAACGTACTACATAACTCCTATATTGAGTATAAAATTCCCTTCAGATTGACATTTACGAAAACAAAAGAAGCTATCTTTGTGCCGTAGAGAAGATAATAACACCAAGCAAGTCATGAACAGTATTACTTTTGAAAAGAAGGGTGGGTCTAGAGCAACTAATTTGGATACTGAATAAGCAAAATTACACAAGAGAGAAAATCTGTAGCAAGAGTTTTCAAAGTTCTTTGAAAAATAGTTTAATTGATTGATTGATTTTGTGTTTTAAGTCCACTATATGCACATAGGGTAGCTCCACGAGGAACCAGAAAAATTTCCCTCCCTCTTCAATGCAGAAGCACCCCCAAATACATAGTTAAAAAAGATCCCAGCAGAGTCAAAAAAAATTCCGGCAGCAAGTTTCCCGTAACTACGCCACGTTCCAGAGATATACTACACCACGCCCTCCACAAAATTGTCAGTTGCTACGTTAGAACCAGAAAAAAATAACAGAAGATACAGAAAGCGAAGCGCACGACATCACAACATGAGAGAACAAAGCTTATTACGTCACGCGTAGAAAATTCACGCCCAGTATTCTACCACAAATTTTCCCAAAGCGGATAATATCAAATAAGCATAGTTACATGCAAAAGGCCTTAATGTTCGCCAGAAGTGTCATTGCCACAAATTGCGTCTAGCACGCAACACAGTAAATTAAGGGTGAAAGCGGTATAATTACCGCAAAGTGCATAATCATGCAAACTATTAAAAACACATGCAGTGAACACATACCTCAGGATCACTACGAACGCTGAATGCAACCTACATTCAAGACATCACGTGATGAGCGGCCATCAGTGAACATTATCAGGCCACGCCTCTCGATGTCTTGGAAGGACATCCTAACCTAACCTAACCCAATCGCCGCCACTGGGTGTAAGTGATACAAATATTTTCTACTACGGAATAAATCTATACAATATTTAATTTGAGAAAACGTGATGAACATTTCAAGTGTTCCTTGAAGAATTTAAAATCTAAAAGTAGGCAACAATGACTACATGACTCGTGCATGTGAGGCGGTGCAAAACCGGAATGAGCGTTCGCTGCAGATAAATGAGCTGGGACTTGCAAGGCCTGCCGGTTAGTTACACGTGGGCTTTCGATGCTTGACGATTCAAATCACAGGCGTACTGTTCTTACTCGCTCGCTCGCCAGCCAGGCGGGAGTAGTCAGTAAATCTGGCCGATGTGCAGCGCTATGATTAGAAACGGATTACTTCAATTACATTTTTTCAGTGTAGGCTATAATAACTTAAGATCAATAACTTCACTACAATTAATAGATTCTCAATATTTACATAATCGATATAATATTCCATAGTTCATATTTCTTAAATGATTTTTAACAAGTTGAAATATACACGAATTATCAGCAATTACAATTATGAAAATAATAAGAGACGTTCCACTAACTTCCTCCAACTTGTGCTTCAACATAGTAATGGCTTAGTCCAATCATGAAAACCTAAAATATAGAAACGTTTACCTTTCACAAAACATCATCATAAGGAGTTTATTTATTAAGTTGTTTATATGGGTATGAATGAAGTACAAAATGTTTATGAAATTGTTATAGGTATTGTAAGTTAGATGATTTTTAGCTTACAATATCCATTGTCGTGTCTGTTTAATGACCTCTTATTGCAAGGTGTAAGGACGATTTACATGCAACATAATTATTGGTAGGTCACGGATCGCGACCCATCAATATAATGGTCGCAAATATGTTAAATGGGCTGAACATTGGCACTCTTTGAAAGTGTGTGTCCAGATGAAATATATTGAAATATGGTGATATCATCTGACTATCTATCTGGCTGTGGTGCAGATAGTGTTTTGATCCATGACTTACCAATGATGACGTCGGATACAAACAGGCTCTGTACGGGCATTAAGAGGTGGTACGAGTGAGGTAGACGAAACTACAATGCAATTTGTGCATTCTGAATCATATTTATATAGTCATGGCTATATAAGAAAGTATTACATTCCTCAGATTTACAGATTAGACTTCAATGGTCGATAATATGAATATTTTTTCTATTTCTTGTTCCTTGAGTTTGAATTAATGTGTAAATTCCATCAGAAGAATTTTAAACTTTCAAGTTTGCAATCAGACAATTTTCATTATAATTATGAATAACTGTTAATAAATTGAGGTGGCATGTCAGATATAAATGAAATATTGTTGTGCCTTTCATGAATATTGTTACTACAATGTTATCAGCAAATATTATTTGTATGTTATTAATTAATACAAAATAATAAGTAATTTTGAAAAATCGTACACTGAGAATTTAAATGTTCTATGTCCAATTTTTTTTTTTCAGAAGAGTCCTTTAAAATTTTACATGATATATTTTTTGGACCTTTGTCACTATTGTGTGTGAGACGAAAACTAGCAGGTGAGCAAATACTACCACGCAACTAGTCCATGTTCAACTGGAAAATCCAGCAGGAAATCTAGCTTCCTGTGATACAGGCATTGGTTTAGTTTCTCTCTCTTAAAATGTAGTCAAGAGAAAGATTTGAAAAGAGCATAGATTGAATTGCTCGCAAAATAATGAAAAAAATCACTTCTCGTGTGCTATTTTGAAATACTTCGACCAATTTTGATCAAATATAATTCCAGAAAACTTCTAAAGTTTAGACATTGGTGGCTGTTTTCTGGCATGTACTGACTGAGGAGTATCCTAATCTAGTGAAGTAAACATGGACGAATTTTTGCTTTTTTCAACTTCATATTTGTGCGAGCAAGCCTTCTCTGCTATGGCGACAATATCCGCGATTTGTTGCCTGATATAAAACATTTGTGCTTTAAGGATCAATCGTAAGTCTCACATTAATAAAACAAAACTCTTTTGAGTGATTTCCAATGCAGTGAATTCTATTCTATTCTGATGTTTGTTCCTTATATTATCTTTCAATTAATGTATAACATTGGTACTGGAGTAAGTATTTATTTCACAATAAATATAACTTGTTTCGCATAACATATTCCACGTCGATTTAAGTATAACAATTAACAAAAAATTCTAACAAGGGTGAACCAAGTCTTTTTCTCTCTCCTAAGGGTTTCGCGAATGTAAGAATTTTGTGAGTCCCCGTTCTAAGTGGTATCTAACTACTAGAAAATTTTATACTCAAAAGCTATAAATATCAGCAGTTATTATGGCCCAAATTTGGTCAATTTCCCCTGTGCCTTATCAACTTCCTCTACAAAACGATACATTATATTTTCAAAACTGGAACACAAGTAATACTTTAACAATTCTTTGAATTACCTACAATTCAAATAGGTAGCAAATACAATTTGTGTTCTGTACTTCGAAACAGACTTATAAGCATGGTCTAGGAATCAGAGTGGGTGTATAATAAGGTTGTACGCAATCGTTAGCATGGTTTTTAAAGGTCCAAGAACGAATAATTTCTAATGGGATCTATTCGGTTCCGTTGCAGTACCGGAACATTTTTTCTCGCATAATTTGAATTCGGACCTAGTTGCATATTGCTTCATTTAAATCCGAACTTGGTCCGTATTTAAATTGATCCGGAAAAACAATCCGGGACCGAATTGAAATACTTTAATGATAAAAAGGTTCTTTACTGTTCAGAACCCCTTTTAGGTGTGCTGATTTTCTCTTCCGGACAGGAATTGAATTTATTTACAATTCCTACCTTTAACAATCCTGATTCTTAATACACTAAAAATTATTCACCGTCAACAGTAAGACTGGTCAACCCGATGAATTTATGAAATAGCGTT
The DNA here is from genome assembly GCF_977018435.1 of Lepisma saccharinum. Taxonomy (NCBI): domain Eukaryota; kingdom Metazoa; phylum Arthropoda; class Insecta; order Zygentoma; family Lepismatidae; genus Lepisma; species Lepisma saccharinum. Next base: position 9,292,823 of record NC_139233.1, read on the forward strand.
CATGCCCGCGAGGACATCAGGGCGAGCAGCGGTACTGTCGCCCTTTGAAAGGGTCAGTAAGGAGGGTGCGAACGAGACAGGAGGCTTAGTGGGTTGCGTTCGTGCAGTGGAAAACCTCTCGTCACCCGATTCGTGAGTAATCAGTGCAGTGTGACACTATAATGATGACAGAAAGGTAGGCGGTTCGTTGGAAAGAAGAATGTCTTCCACCACTCCCGTTCTACAGCTTACTAGCCTTGGGGTGCAGTGTGAAGACGGTAAGCTCTGACAACACGGAGAACTCGCTGGTCACCACAAGTTCAAACGGGATGATCAAGCCCGATCTACAAGCAAGGCGACACAACTTTATTGTAGCAAATTAATTAGTATCAAGGTTTGTTATTAAGTCTAATTTCCTTGGGCTAATTTCAAACTATCCCATATCCGTTTCGGATACAAAAGATAATCCGGACATCCAAATATCCGGAGAAATCGGATATACGGATACAACAGATCTGATGAAGGATTTGTAGAAAATCTGTACAGTGAAACACGAGAATAACGAATAGAAGAGTATATGAATGGCTCATAAAACGGATAAATGATAAGATTATCCGGATAAAGCACACATTCGGATATCCGCATATTTCGGATAATTCCGATATCCGGATAAGTTCGCTCCCAGCACGTATCCATTTGAAAATTTTAACTGTTTTATGGTTAAACGGAAAATAACACTAGCAGTGCCAAAACATATTTATTGTATCTCAATTGGAGTAAAATTTATCCAACGCAGAAAAATCAAATTATTCTCCATATTGGATCATTCCATGTCAAATCAACCATGGTCTGAACCTTGACATCTCAGAAATATATAATTTTTGGTGCAGTGGTAGTACCAGTAAAGTTGACGAAAACTGCCAAATTTAAGATTTTTTTCGGCTCTTAGTTTTTGAGTTATTGACTTTCAAAAGAGCAAAAATCCCAATTTTTCACTACATTTTGAAATCCTTAAACAGCTGTAGATCAAATACTATTTGATCCAGAGAGCTGCAATTGGTGTCATTCTCTTCTGCTTCTAATGAGCTTTAATTTGAAATGTAACATGACTGTGGTATTTGAATTTTGTAATTTTTAAAAAACTTTAAACATTTTTTTTGAAAAATCTCAAAAACACCATTTTTAATTTATTTGATAATAATATGTTTTGAAGACTATTTAAATTGACTATTTGTGTGCAAAATTTCATAATGGGATTGCAATGGGTTCCTATGGAAATCAATTTTTCCGTATTGTAATGTGTACGAAATTTGCTAAATTTGTTGACTTCCATGTTAAACGACAACTATATGTTGAGTTGTTGATGTTGAAGTCAATTTTTGGACTACAAATAACATGAAAATACCTTAAATTTATCACTTTTAATATCAGGTAAGCAAATTGATAAATGTACGAGGGGAAGTCATTAAATAACAGGAATTTTATTCTAAACTTCATGGAGATTTATGCACAACGAAAATTTCTGTTTGGGCACTCAAAAAGGTTCCTTAGCAACATCGCCATGAAGGAGTCGTGGATCGAGCAGTATGCGCCTGCGCAGTAGCGCTTACAACATGGCCGCTACACTGTTGAAGAGCAACAAAGTGTTTTTCGTTTTTTGTGCTCAGAGGGAGTGAAACCTTCTGAAATGTACAGCAGAATGAATGTTTAGTACGGAGGCAATTGTTTAAGTCAGGTGAGAGTGTACAAATAACGAAAACGACCGATATTAGTGTGATATCCATAGTTTTTGGTGTCGCTAAGATGAATAGTGACACTACGAATGCCGTCCAAACTTCTGGCACCCCTAGGGCTGGCGTGGGAAGTGGTTGATATGTAAAAATAATAAAAAACGACCGATATTAGTGTGGAATCCATAGTTTTCGGGGTCGCTAAGACGAATAGTGACACTACGCATGCCGTTCTACTCCACGTTCATCACTCATCGGCGTGGGGGTGAGATGGGGTGAAAAATAAAATGTCAAAAATGACATACATTTGTGTCGAATCCATAGTTTTCGAAGTTGCTAAGCTAATTAGTGACCTTCACGATGACATTTAATTAGTCTTTTTTATTAATTTAGCTTTATTCTTTGGCAGATTTCATTACATTAACAATGCCTCCAAGGAAACGTAAGGCGACTGGCCAAGTGCAATCAAAGGCTAAAAAAATTAAACAACAGCGTAGACAAGAAACTGTACTGTACTTATACTTTTAAATACCTTGTAAATATAATTACTTACATTTTACACAATAGTTATTCATTATTTTCCTGTCTAATACAAAATTGGCATAAATAAAAACCCGGACAACGCCGGGTAATCAGTTAGTACATTAATAAAAGTTTATCATAGTACACATTATAACTAGGAACATTTATTCGTTTTTACCGTTGTGCATGTACATTTTTAAAATCGTAAATTTCTGTCTTCCTCATAAAGTACGTATTCTTACTTTTATATACCAAGATAAAAGAGAAATTTCGATTTTTCATTACTTGTATAACGTCAACCATGAAGTGCTTAATACGCATAATAAGATCAATTAAATTTTATGCCACAGTGAACGTACATAGACAAAGATAACAGAAATAAATGAAATAAATTTCAGAAACACTGCCTCGAAATAAGATTTAGATTATTCGCATTAATGTGGAACATTAGACAGCAATCAAAAGTAATAAAAGATATGTTCCTCATAGTGACACATAAAGTATAGTTTCGTAAACTACGTACTATAAATATCTTTCCGTTTCAGAGGGAGCATTTATTACTTTATGCCTAATCAGTAATAAAGGAAACGCAATTATAATGCAATGTGTTAGAATTTCTGTGTACGAGTTCATATATATAGCTATAAAACTATCTGTATGAAATTTGCTTTCGCTAAGAAAGGAATTTCATCGTTCGAAATGTATGTGCTAGCTTTCGTTCTTTCGGTGAGTTTATTTTTAGCCATTTTTTAATTTCCTTATTAAGCATCGCTTTATTGCTTCTGGCTACTCGCGAAGATGGGGACATGGGCGTATATCGTAACGAATTATAGAATTGTACTTTCTTTAGAAGAAGGAAGAAGAATGAAGGAAAAAGAGCGTGAGATAAAGAGTCCAACCTCATTCTATATGGAAGTTAATATGTGTAGCCTTTTAGGTGAAAGTACAGTTGACAAGGGAAAGCCACCTGCTAGAATGTTCCAGAACAACTTTCTAATAGTCTGGAGGGGAGTATTGTTTGTGTATATATATCGTCCTGTTTTTGTACCTTGTTACATTTGTACTTGGTGCAGAGTCTGAAGAAGACCTTGCTATAAGGTTGAAACGTTACGTTTAGTTTGTTTTATAATAAAATTAAATTACTGCCTTGGTCAGCATATTGAGTTTTTTTCTTTAGAAGCTTCAATCTGACCGAGGGTCATTCACTTGTTTTCACCAGCTGTCTAATCCTCTGAGGTACTTTAATTTTGCAGAGTCAAGTGTGTACAGACTTCCTGAAACATTTGAGTGACAAGAAGCAAACAGGTAAACAGGTAGCAATCTGCTTACAAATTAGGAGGAATAAACTTGACGAATCGGCGTGGATGAAATCTCCACTGGCAGAGGTTTAGAGGGGAAGGCAGGTCTGGTAGACACACACTTTTGGATTTGACGTAAGACAGTCAGGAGTACTTTTGGGAGTCTTGGAGGGAGAGTAGTCAGCCTGACTTAGGTTGAGAAGCAAGGAGAAGTCTGGAGAGAGTCAGAATTATTTTCTGCTTCGATCTCTGATTTGGTCATCTATCTTCTAAGTCTAGACAGGTATTTATCCTAACCTCACCATTATGATTCTGGTTTTTAGAACTTTCGAACCTGAATCATAATGGTAAGCTTAGGATAAATAGGAGTTTCCGTGATTGCGATTGTTGCAAAGAGGTGCTAACAACCGCAATCAAGGAGGCTCGGCAATGTCCTTAGATGTCTCGAGCTATTTCCTGACTGGAAGGGTGATGGCTAAATGTCTGGGGTTCGGAGGTCTTTGTGCTTTACATTTCAACAATTGTACTGATTGTTACGATATATAGCTGACGTAAGGAAGGGGTTCAAAATTTTTGTTCATTTAGGGTTCCTAAAACTGCTCACAAAAAGTTTTGCATCACCCAAGAAATGATAGAAAGAACAATCGCAACATGTCCCACTGGGCCAGCTGTGAGAAAGCACACGGTGCTGTGCAAGATACCCATTCAACCCAGCATAACTCGCTCTTCAGACGACAGCCACGACCAGCTGAGCATATTTGTGTGTTCGAACATCTCAGTATTGTGGGTGGTAATGGTCAAGGCTATATCTCCCACTTACGTAGAGAGACTCAAGTAGTGAAGGTGCGTTGTAGACGTGCCCAGGCGTACAATATCGCAGTTCGATCGGGCAAGGGTTATCGCCTTCGTGCAGAGTGGGATGTCACAACGGGCGGTAGCCGCGACGATGGGAATCGCACAGAGCGATGTCAGCAGAACATGGAGAAGGTTCACAGACAGTGGGACAGTAGCAGATCGCCACCGTTCAGGTCGACCACGGGTAACAACACCAGCCCAGGACCGTTTGCTAGGAATCACAGCCCTGCGGTACAATACCAGGACCGCAAATGAGTTGCGAAATGGCCTCCAACAAGCCTCAGGCGTAAGTGTTTCGACCCAGACTGTTCGCAATAGACCACGAGCAAGAGGCTTACGTTGCCGAAGACCCATGCGTCGGCAACCTCTAAGTGCAAACCAACAGCGTGATCGTTTGGTGTGGGCACGCGAACATGTGCATTGGGGACCTGCAGATTGGTCGTGTGTACTCTTTACACATGAATGTAGGCTTTGTCTGAGGGCTGATTCGAGACGTGTGAGATTGTGGAGAGGCGTAGGACCGCGGGAGAGACTTCGTCATATGCAACCTGTTCATCCATTCCAAGGAGGTGGCATTATGATTTGGGCAGGGATTATGCACGGCCGCCGAACGCCCCTAATTGCAATTCAAGGGACACTGACAGGACCGCGTTACATCAGAGACATCCTACGAACAACTGTGGAACCATACCGTCGGAACATTGGTCCAACTCTTGTGTTCATGGATGATAATGCCCGGCCACATCGTGCAGGGGTGGTGCAAGATTATCTGCAGCAGGCCCAAATTAACAGATTGCCCTGGCCGCCAGGAAGCCCAGACATGAATTGTATCGAGCATGCTTGGGTCATGTTGAGGAATGCAATGGCACACCGTCCTGTGCTCACAGACTCTCCACATGAGCTTCTTTTGGCAGCACAGGAGGAATGGGATCATTTACCACAGGATGACCTTGACCATCTCATTGCGAGCATGCCCCGGCGTGTTGAAGACCTCATTGCAGCTCGAGGGGGACATACCAGGTGGTAAACATCCTGTCTGACGTAACAAATAGGCAGATAGCATTGTTGTGCCATTTGTTTCCCTTTGCTACTTCAGCAGTGTGTCATTTTTTCTTTTTTTGGATTAGTGTGAACGTTCTTTTTCATGCCATTCCCATGTTTTCCACGTTTTCTTCTTTCTTGTACTGATTGAGCAATTGTATGTTTATTTTCTTCCCAGGAATACAGTTTTTGTTGGTGATGCAAAACTTTTTGTGAGCAGTTTATATTTCATAAGTGAAAATCCGGGATACTATTCACCGGTAGCTTTTTAGGGAGCGGGGGTGTGGTGCTGGACACGAAAAAGTTGTATGTATTGTCATTTACATGCCATTGTGTGGTAACTTTATTTAAGAACTGCGGACTGAATAGATGGGCACCCAAGCACTGACTCTTTATAGTAAGCAGGAAGATAATCGTAATTGAAATTCATGACTGCCAGCAGACGGCGGCGCCATCGTGAAGTTAAAAATATTTGCAGTACCGTCTGTATCTCGTTAACTCTTGTATTATGAAGAGGGAGTGGTTCAATGTAGAGTTAGATTGTTTTGTAAAATGAGCATTTTAAAATTACGTCCACGCATTTAAATATTAAAAAAGTTCAGGAAAGTATAGTCTTAATCATTTCTTCTTTCCACCCGATTCCAGAACATTTGTGCATCCTTAAGAAACTATTCGGAACACCAGGATAAATGATAAGATTCCGAGATTGTCCCTGAAAATCCGATACGTATAGCGTCTCTAGGTATGATCTGGCTATCAAAATCCACTCTGCCACCACATGAAAGGTCACGCATTTATTAAATTAAATCTATCTACGAACTTCTAACTTTTCTACAAACAAAGAGCAGAAAATGCTTTTGAAAAAGCTAATCCCAGCTTCCCTTTTAAAAAAAGAATTACAATGTCAGAATTAGTCTTTTCCTCCTTACTACAAAATTGAAAATAACATCATCGTTGTTATTTTAATATTCGTATGTATTTGAATGTACACTTAACAGAACAGGGTCCATTAGTCGAGGATCTCCCGTTGAATTGCGAGGACATTTTTGCAACCTCCTTAATGTTAAACACATCCTGTCGGGTGTTGAAGATGAAACTGGTAGTGTAGCCAAGATCACCAACAATTTGTGCATATTTAAGTATTGGGTTGGTGCGAATGAAATGTCCGCTTTGACATCTGGTGGGAAACTCACCTCAACAACACAACACAGGGATTGACTGAGGTCACAGGTCTAACGTCATAAACTCTGTATACGTCCAGCAAACAGGCTGGAGCACCCAGACAGTCAGGAGGCAGTGTGTTGCTGAACAGGGACATCTGAAAGTGCACCATGGAGAACACACAATTGCGAGTGATTTGTCTTTGTAATTCAAACTGGGACATTCTGCTCAGCAAGCCGCCAAAAACACTAACAGTGCATTTGGACCTGGAATGGTAAATGAACGCACCATTTGCCGCTGGTTTGTCAAATTTCGTTCCGGTGACACAGCATTGCAAAATGAACCCAGTGGCCACCGACCAACATCATGGTCGGATGAGCTCCTCAGGAACACCATGGAAGCGGGCCCTCGGAAAACTGTTCGTGCCATTGCAGACGAGTTAGGCATACACCATACCACTGTCGTTCGGCGGCTCCGTGCGATCAGTAAAGTGAAAAAGTTGGACTCATGGGTACCACATGATTTGACACCCGTCAACAAGACTCGCTGTCTGGAGGTGTGCAGTTCTCTGAGTGTAAGGAATAACTGGGATGGTTTCCTGCATCGGATTGTCACTTCAGATGAAAAATGGATTTGCTATGACAATCATAAACGATCAGGACAATGGTTGGATCGTGATCAACGTCCAGGGCGATTTCCGAAACCACCTCTCCACCCACGGAAGGTGTTGTTGCTGGTATGGTGGTCTATGGTGGGTGTGATCCATCATGTCTTTCTCAGGCGAGGTGAAACCATCAATGCAAATTGCTACAGTGCTGAACTCCATGAAATGCACCACAAACTTCTCCACAAGCATCCAGCAATGGTCTACAGACATGGTGTCCTCGTGTTGCACAACAATGCTCGCCCTCATGTCGCACAAAGGATGGTGCAGGCTCTCCATGAGTTGCAATATGAAACCCTTCCTCATCCAGCATATTCTCCCGACCTCTCTTCCATTGACTACCATCACTTCCGGCATCTCGGTCACTTCCTGACAGGGAAAACATTCGCTGATTATCGGGCGGTGCAACATGGCGTTGAGGAGATCTTTGCGTCGCAGACTCCAGACTTCTTTCGCCATGGAATCCAATTGTTGGCTGAGCGATGACAAAAGTGTGTGGCTGCAGACGGCGACTATTTTGATTAACCAGGTATTGTAGTTTTGATTTTTTTGGCCTTTGGCAATGACGCACCTGGGCCGGACATTTCATTCGCACCAACCCAATACAAGAGCGTGTCACAATTTTCTACTGTCTACAACGCATACCCTGGACATTTCTTTTCAATTACTGTTTGCCACATTTTTAATTCAGATTTGAAAATGTAAAAAATATCAACCAGGCCATCCAACATTTTGACACACTGTTCCAATGAATGAGGAATAGGCATTTCATATTGGAATAAGTTGTTGCAATTTTTCAAGGTGTTGACTGTGTTCAGAAAAACTTGGGTTCATTTCTACTACAAAATGGTCCAAAAATGGACAACAGTAAAGTTTCTACTATTAGAGTATACGATTTCACAAGTCACCCTACTGAGTATTGATACTTTTCTGTCCATCTTGTGTCAAACAACTTGAGAACGATACAGTACCTACCTAGCTATCTTGCACTGCATTTTTTATAACCAAATTCATTATACTTCGCTTTCTGTGCCACTTTTGGCTAATTTCCGAAGATCGGGATGAGTGATGACATGATGAAATTGATGAATGGATACGCACAAAAGCCAATGCCCATTCCGGGTTTCGAACCCGGGACCCACAATGTGCTAGCCACGGAGGGGGGAGGGTGCTCCTTTGAGAAGACTCGAGGGGAAAAATTTAAAAATGATTTTACAGTCTCAATATCGTAGAAATTCCACAGAAATGGGCAATGGAAATGGTTAAAATATGTGCTGAACAATGTACAAAAATTGCTTTTGGACACTTCTCCTATCTCACCCCCTTAATTCTACCACCCATTACATCAGCACCATCATATTCTTCACCTACTATTTTCTTTTCTAAATCCACACCCACTCAACCCAGAGAGAGTAGAAGTACTAATAGCTGAAGCTAACCCAGATGCAGTTACAATCTCCAATAGGGACAAGTTTCCTATTCCGATCTAGAGTTTGGAAAATGGTTTATCGACTTTCTGGATTATCAAACAGTTGGGAAATTTCAAATTATCAAAAAATTAGAACCCGAGGAATACTTAAATCTTGAATGGTAACAAACCATATCGGGAACTTCTAATGAAATTATAATATTCGTGCTATAAGTTTACAAGCAGCTGCTTCAGGCAGAAATTACATGTGGCATTATAGAATTTGTGAAATGACAGAAGTCTTGTGAGTATTTTCCAGAGAAATTCCGAAACTTACAGGGAATTGCAGACATTTACGGGCCTCCCCGATGGCGCACTGGTAGCGTCGTCGCCTTGTAATCAAGGGGTCCCGGGTTCGATACCCGGTGGAGGTACAAGTGGTTCGGATCCCACTTTAAACTGTAGGTCCAGTCCTGATTAGCCTTACTGTGCATAAAGTGGACTTTAAAAAACATATCAATCAATATCAATCAAGCAGACATTTACTTTGCAGTACCATCTGATGTGTGGAATTAATTTATTTCCCATCCGTATTCCGTTCTATACGCTTATAATTTGTGAGAACGAAATAAGTCTGAAGAAATTTTCACGAATAAGTCTCTGCGCATAGCGGATAGAACAGGTAATCTGCTAATTTTACTGAACCAAAGGGGAAGGGTTTGAACCCGTTGAACCCCCCTTAAATGCGCCCATGGATGGGGATGAATTATGATTCCATGAAATTGATGAAGGGATACTCTAATAGGAGAGCAGGGACTCGAATCCGGAAACTCAAATGGTGGGATCAAAATGACCACTGAAAATGTGTTACGGTATTATTTATCTACAAAGGGTAAAGTACATTTGAATGTCAAATACTTTTAGAATATTAATATGGGAATTAATGATTACATATATACGAGGATCAGTTAAAAAATAACATTTTGTCGGAAAGAGACATTTTGAGGAACGTGGCTGGAAACACTGCTCACAGTTCTTATGAAATGGTTGCGCAGTGGGGATCGAACGTTGTCAGTGGTTGAACATGTCAAGTCGGTTGGAAGTGTTGTCCTAACTGGAAGTGCGCGGAGACTTGTAACGTTCAAGTTGCCGGGTGCTTTTATATTTTGGGTAAACTGGGCCCCTTTCGTTACAAACAATTTCCCTAGAGTCCTGGATCTAAATTATGTGCACCTCGGCATACGTCACAAAATCTAAATGGGGGGAACAGCGATTAAGAAAAGGTAATGTAACAGTCTTTACAAGGATATTCGCAACAAGTATTTATACAAAGTATCCAAAGGGAGGAGAACGTATTCCCAATAAAGTTTTCAAAAAATGCGTTGCGCAATCCCTGCAAAATAAATTGTGTCACTAAACTATTACTACACAACTTTCTACAAATCCACCAATCACTAACTACTATATCACACACACTCTTGCATACTAGTAAGTATGTGCACACGACGAATCAGGAAGGTAGTTAGAGTAAATTGTATCAACAAAAAGTCAAAGATTCAATTTAACAATTTAATAACAGTAGTGTAATTCCTTTTTGGCATTCTAACAATTTACAATGGTTTTAAGCGTAATTTTTCCAGTAATAATCAATGAACTCAACAACGAATTCAAAAAAAAAAGTCAACGCATCAAACTAAGTCAAAAGTATACAATTTATTTTAATTTGCGTTTATGTGCAAGTTTTAAGTTTCTTTCATTTTACATTACATTGATCAAAGAACTCTTCTTACACCTTCAATAATCAACAACCACCGATTTGTTCGTGATAAGTTCATAAAAATGTGGAAAAACCCACCTTTTGAAAAGACAAACGTCTCCAAGAAATTACAAAAATCTTATTGGTACGTATAAGAGAGGTTCCACCCCTTTAGATGCTCATTCCTAAATTACGTGTTTCATTGCCTCATTCAATTACAAAGAAAGTTTTAACCAAGTCTAAGCGACCAAAAAAGGGGGGGGGGATGATGTGAGGAGAAGTGACATTAACGGAAACTTCGTCGCGATTACCTGATGTATGCTTTTGCGACGTGTCTTACAAAAATGCCAACCGTTGTTCTCGTTAATATGAAAGTGAACGTAAGAACATTGCAGAACATCTAATATACTACACAATTTTGTATCCGCGTATTTTGCGTTTTCATTTTATCTATTGAAAGTGAGGGACAGGTAACGCAGTATCGAGATGAACAGTTATTTTACAACAAGCCGTATTCAATTCTCAATTACGCAAAAATTTCACCTTTTTAACAAGGGAAGGTTTATTTCAGTAATATGGCGCACTTCGTAAGCAACTCTCACTTATCGTGCTCGAATATTGAACTCATGCTTTTTGTCTGTCGCACTTCTATTCACCACTAATATAACAAATCCACAGTTGCCTACCTTGATTTTGCACGAAGCCACTCTCGTAGTCCTGGAAAAAGGTTGGGGTGCACAACTTCCTTCACTTTTTGATCGTCAAATCCTCGTTGACCAGCGTACGCCTTGCTTGGATTCCGACACAGTACATTTTCGATAGCCAAAATTACTCATAATTGCAGACTGTCGAAATGGCCTTTTTCACAATCCGCGTGTCCATATTCCAACATGTAACGTAATGTAAGAAATAGTGCTTAGCGGCTTTACAACAAATGTCCCGGAATTATATTTAATGAAGCACTTGCAATTCATCGCGTGTTATAAGTAACATGGTAGCGAACGTCAAGGTTCAAAGTTTTGTTACCGATGATGCATTATGCAGCGAATCAAAAAAATAGTCGACGGAACCAAACGCAATACACAACTGTTGCCGCTATCTGCACATGTCTGCTGCTCTTGCCTTCCGTTGATTTCAGGGGGCGTGGTTTTACGATTTGATAACTCGAGAGTGATTATGGGAGCCATCTGTCGTAAATCATGAGAATTAAGTCATGAGCGATTCTACATCGCTTATTTTTTTTTGAGCGGAGCATTACTTTTCAACAAAGTTGGAAGTTGTAAGATTTTTGCTAAGTAACTTGCAACAAATCGTTACAAATTCTCCCCCCACTGGCAATGACAAAAAAAATCCCCCACTTGAGCATCTTTACAAACGTGAACCTCTAACTTGTTTGTATCAATCAATCATACACAATGAATTTTAAATATTCAAGCATTAGAATTATTTACGATCAAATATACAATAATAAGAAAATGATAAATAGTAAATATAGATAAAACCTAGGAATTATCAACAAACATGAATATAAGAACACTTGTATATATATATATGAAAAAGTAATGACCTATACACAAAATGCACCAAACAAGTAATGACAATTTCAAAAATGATTAGATGCAAAATTTAGACATTTGATTATATAAACCCGTATATAAATAGTAAATCACACGATTGCATTATAATAATATAAATATATATGTAAATAAATATGATTGTTGGTTCTGAAACAAAAACAAATCAAGAAAAGACATAGAATATACATTATTTGAATATTTCCATTATAGAATCTTCATAATAACATAGGTGTTTGCATGCACGATGACCAGAAAATGATGCAAATGGAATCATAATCGTAGGTTGTCCCAAAATATGCCAAGGATCGATTTGGTAAAAAGATTGTGACGAATGTTTCCTCCGAAAAAATACATGAAAAGAAAAAGAATCTAAAATTAAAATATTGAAAAGAAGAGGGGATAGGAAAGAAGGAGGAAATATTGATGTTACAGAGACAATTTACGGAATGAGCATCTTTACAAAGTCACTAAAGCCATGGTGAAACATATATGCAAACCTAAGCAAATTTAATGGTAAAGTCAAAACCAACAAGTATATTATCAATTTTAAGATGCAATAGAATGAAAAATTGATTTTTTATGCAAATTGGAAATGTAAATCATACGATAAAAATGACACTACCATATATATATATATATAATGAAAAAAGAACACATGTACACATTACACAATAAATATCCTAATTTTCTCATAGAAAAAACTCATATCTATACACTGGAATAGTCAAAAGCAGAGCATTCATTTTGCCAAAAAAATTATTATATGTAGAATGCAATATTAACAACAAGAACACTTATCTACATCTTATCAAAACATGGGTTGCATAATTGCAAATACAGTCAGTACCCGTATATCAAGGTTGCGAACGCATTCTGGAAAGTCTTAATCGACAAGAATGTACTTTGTGTCCAGCTTTATGGCAGAATGAACAGATTAATGGAGGTTGAGGTCTATTTAATGGTGATAGAGTAGTCTCAACAAATCTAGCATCTTGAGTGTGAGGAAAAGAAACATGAGGTAAACGTGGAGTACGGTTGTCATAGAACTTCTGCATTTCCATGGGAGTAATTTCTTGTGCCATACTTAACAACTCCGGCATGGAACGAGGACGGGAGAAGAATAATAAGCAAGCAGTAGTAACCGCATTAAGATGTTGCAAAATGAAGGTCACGAGAATAGAATCCTCCCAATTAAGTGCTAAGGCCTGTGCAGAGTTGTTGACATCTGATACGTAAACATATAAAGTTTCAGTAGGATACTGAGAACGTTTTACATGATGATCAACTAAGGTGGAATAGAGGGACATCGGTACAGACTGACGCCAAATGTAAACCTTAATGTCCCACCAAGACATATGTGTCGGCAAAATTGATAACCATAATGAGTTAAAAACTCCCTTGGTACGTCGTAAGACGTTTCGCAAAATCCATTGGAGGGGAAATTGCTGAGATGTCACTAAACAGTGTAAAGCCTTCATGAAGGCGAATAAAGCATCATGAGTTTGTCCATCACAGATTGGGATGTCATCAATCGCAAAATTTAGATTACGGACATCCATTTTGTTCTCCAGTGAATTAGCGCAAGATGGAAGCGTTAAATGGTTAGGAACAACCGACGCCTGCGGAGAAGGCGAGGCAGAAGATATAGGGTTTGGGATTGCAGTTGACAGAGTTACTAGTGGGTTACTATAAGTGCAATTAGTATTCGCCCCAGATGCCTGTACTAAAGATGGAACAGGCCGCGTAAATGCCAACGGAAAAGGAGAAGGATGAGAGGATGGAAAATAAGGACCTTGTAGAGGTGGAGGGTTTGGGAGCGAAACAGTATCCATTGGAGACACGATAGTCACGTCTTCTTTAATGGGAGAATCCGGGGGTGGCATATAAAAAAAATTATGGATACGTTACAAAATTTCAAAGGCAAGAACTCTCTTTCAAAATCTTCAAAACTGTAAGTGTTCTCTTTTTTTTTTTGAAAAAAGGAAAAAAAATAATTGACAAGTTTCAAAAAAAAAAATTTATGATGTCTGTCCCCAAAAAATTTTTTTCAACCGTAGCTCTGCTGCCAGAAATTTTGTAACGTTCAAGTTGCCGGGTGCTTTTATATTTTGGGTAAACTGGGACCCTTTCGTTACAAACAATTTCCCTAGAGTCCTGGATCTAAATTATGTGCACCTCGGCATACGTCACAAAATCTAAATGGGGGGAACAGCGATTAAGAAAAGGTAATGTAACAGTCTTTACAAGGATATTCGCAACAAGTATTTATACAAAGTATCCAAAGGGAGGAGAACGTATTCCCAATAAAGTTTTCAAAAAATGCGTTGCGCAATCCCTGCAAAATAAATTGTGTCACTAAACTATTACTACACAACTTTCTACAAATCCACCAATCACTAACTACTATATCACACACACTCTTGCATACTAGTAAGTATGTGCACACGACGAATCAGGAAGGTAGTTAGAGTAAATTGTATCAACAAAAAGTCAAAGATTCAATTTAACAATTTAATAACAGTAGTGTAATTCCTTTTTGGCATTCTAACAATTTACAATGGTTTTAAGCGTAATTTTTCCAGTAATAATCAATGAACTCAACAACGAATTCAAAAAAAAAAGTCAACGCATCAAACTAAGTCAAAAGTATACAATTTATTTTAATTTGCGTTTATGTGCAAGTTTTAAGTTTCTTTCATTTTACATTACATTGATCAAAGAACTCTTCTTACACCTTCAATAATCAACAACCACCGATTTGTTCGTGATAAGTTCATAAAAATGTGGAAAAACCCACCTTTTGAAAAGACAAACGTCTCCAAGAAATTACAAAAATCTTATTGGTACGTATAAGAGAGGTTCCACCCCTTTAGATGCTCATTCCTAAATTACGTGTTTCATTGCCTCATTCAATTACAAAGAAAGTTTTAACCAAGTCTAAGCGACCAAAAAAGGGGGGGGGATGATGTGAGGAGAAGTGACATTAACGGAAACTTCGTCGCGATTACCTGATGTATGCTTTTGCGACGTGTCTTACAAAAATGCCAACCGTTGTTCTCGTTAATATGAAAGTGAACGTAAGAACATTGCAGAACATCTAATATACTACACAATTTTGTATCCGCGTATTTTGCGTTTTCATTTTATCTATTGAAAGTGAGGGACAGGTAACGCAGTATCGAGATGAACAGTTATTTTACAACAAGCCGTATTCAATTCTCAATTACGCAAAAATTTCACCTTTTTAACAAGGGAAGGTTTATTTCAGTAATATGGCGCACTTCGTAAGCAACTCTCACTTATCGTGCTCGAATATTGAACTCATGCTTTTTGTCTGTCGCACTTCTATTCACCACTAATATAACAAATCCACAGTTGCCTACCTTGATTTTGCACGAAGCCACTCTCGTAGTCCTGGAAAAAGGTTGGGGTGCACAACTTCCTTCACTTTTTGATCGTCAAATCCTCGTTGACCAGCGTACGCCTTGCTTGGATTCCGACACAGTACATTTTCGATAGCCAAAATTACTCATAATTGCAGACTGTCGAAATGGCCTTTTTCACAATCCGCGTGTCCATATTCCAACATGTAACGTAATGTAAGAAATAGTGCTTAGCGGCTTTACAACAAATGTCCCGGAATTATATTTAATGAAGCACTTGCAATTCATCGCGTGTTATAAGTAACATGGTAGCGAACGTCAAGGTTCAAAGTTTTGTTACCGATGATGCATTATGCAGCGAATCAAAAAAATAGTCGACGGAACCAAACGCAATACACAACTGTTGCCGCTATCTGCACATGTCTGCTGCTCTTGCCTTCCGTTGATTTCAGGGGGCGTGGTTTTACGATTTGATAACTCGAGAGTGATTATGGGAGCCATCTGTCGTAAATCATGAGAATTAAGTCATGAGCGATTCTACATCGCTTATTTTTTTTTGAGCGGAGCATTACTTTTCAACAAAGTTGGAAGTTGTAAGATTTTTGCTAAGTAACTTGCAACAAATCGTTACAGACTGTTGGCAAGAAGGTGTAACCCTACGGAGATCCATTGCAAATAGCATGAAGTGTACGGTGATAAAGCAATTTTCGTCTCAGTCGATCGCACAATGGTGTGCGTTTTCGAGAATGGGCGTGCGGATATTGAGGACGACTACCAGCAAGATGGCTGTCAACTGCAAAGACGAGGGACAATTGAAGATTATGCACACACAGGAGATGCATTACGTAAAAAAATTCAGCGAAAAATGTAGGCTCGACCAGGACTCGAACCCGGGTCTATGGAATACCGTTCCATTGCTCTACCACTTTTTTTTTTTATTCAAAAGGAAAGTCCCTAAGCGGAAGCTTTCCCCATCACACTTCATTCACTCATATCATTTACATTTCTATTTCAGGACTTTTCAGGACAGACAATCACAAATACCCATGCCTTACCCGGGACTCGAACCCGAAACCCCTGGCGTTGTAGCTGAAACACTGTGAATTAAGGTGAAAAAACGGGGAATATTACCTCTTAGGGGTATTCCTTTTGATAATTAAAAAAAAAGTGGTAGAGAAATGTCACGGTATACCAGAGACCCGGGTTCGACTCCTGGTCGAGCCTGCATTTTTCGCTGAAAAAATTCTACGAGTGGCAATGTTAAACATGTAATGAACCGATTCGTAGTCTAGACTTCGCGTCCTGCAATTTCATGTCTTTGGACTTATGAAAGAACTTCCGAAGCGGCGATATAATCCCGATGAGGAAGTTAGAACCGCGACGCAAGAATAGCTGTCGAAAGTTGGAAGGGAATTCTTGGAAGAAGGTATAGAGAAACTCGTCAGTAGATATAAAACGGGCATTTAAAAACAAACCGGTTATAACCGGTTATACAAGTGTCATGTGCCATCGGGCACTTAACAAGTGCAATCAGGTGACCCTGTGTCGGGATGTGTCATGTGCCCATCTTGCATCTTGGAACATGCATGTTAGAACATGTTATTTCCCAGTAGGGAACAGTGCATCTTGGGCTAAACTGGTTATAACTGGTTATACAAGTGTAACTTGTCATCGGGCACTTAAGAAGTGCAACTTAAGGCTATGCCTACCCCTCTGCAAGAGGCCACCCCTCTGCAAGAGGCCACTTCCGGTCCACTTCCGGTTTGCCTACTTCCGGTTTGCCTACTTCCGGTCCACTTCCGGCCCACTTGTGGCCTATTTCTGGTTTATTTATATTGCATCATGTTTTGCAACAAATTATAATATTCTGATTGGCTTATTGTTTCAGATGCTTTCAATGCGGTCTGTGCTTAGGCTATATAAAGAGATTTTGCATTGCATATCAGCCAGTATTGTGAGAGTTGTTGAAGAGTAAGGGTGTATTGTTGCAGTGCTGCTCATATTTTTAAACACAAAAATATTGCAGATTTGTATAAATTGAATTACAAATCTATTTGATTTAATATACAGAATTTTTGACAACCTGTCATAGGTTTATTAAGTATAGAGTTTTGATTTGAACCCCAAGAAATTTTATATAAATACCATAGCCAAAAATATTAACACACATACACATACACACACACAAAATATACAAAACACACTGCTGAACCCAACTGATATTTTTTTATTAAGCATAGAATTTTGATTTGAACCCCAAGAAATTTTATATAATAAACATAACAAAATTCTAATATTTATTTTTGTTTAACAGGTACAACAAGTTCTGAGTACATAAGCAGTTTCTGAGGAATACAAGGCAGCAGCAGCAGCAAGCAATTAACTTATAGAAGGCAGTGTGTATCCTATCGAATTGCATGGATAATCTTGACACAGGATTTTTTGAGAGAAGATGTATTTCAAAATACATAAAATCTAAGTCACTTGTTGATGATTTAAAGCTTAGATTCTTTGGCCTGTCCGAGTATGACCTGTTTACAGTGCAAAATCAAACTGAAATGCAGTGGGTGCTTGCCAGTGACAGGCCATTCCAATGTCTCTATCTCAATTTTATCACCAAGTTTGAAAGGCTTGTATACAGCAGGTTCAGGAGAATTGTTGGATTGTTTGTTAATTTTTATACAGACAGGTGCCATTATGATTTAAGGTTGAAATTGTTTGACAATTATTGGTTCAACAATTGCTATGAGCATTGTTTAGAGTATAGGATGCCTATGATTGCATCTCAGAGTTTAAATTGGAGACATTATACATATTCAAATAAAATTATTAACAGAATATCTATAGTTAAGAAGATTGAATTTGTTACAACTGATAATGGGAATTTGTACAGTGGTGAAGATTTCAATCCAGAGTTTGTATCATATTCCAACTATATATATTTGAATGAGCTTGTCATGTATTTTATAAGGCAAAAATTTAGAGATTGCACTTTTGATTGTATTGTTGAGGTACTGGGGCTGAATAATTTGCATGACATATGCAACTGTGGGAGAGTTTTGTCCAGCCTCTCAGTGTGATTTCAGGCACAGGAATCTGGCAGTTGGGAATTAACTCGCAGCAGGCAGCCCTGATTATTTCAGCAGAGACAGCAATCAAGGTAAATAAATATTTGCTGCAAGTGTAAATCCCTGCCTATTATAGCCAGGCTCGGGTCTGTGTGCAGGAAGAGGCAAGATATTTGTTTGAAATCTGCTTGGGTATAATTTTCTGAAGCCTGTACCTAATAATAGCATCACAGCATAACTCTGATAGAGATAGGGACATTGAGTATCAATATTCAGAACAAACCTCTATAAGATATGACAACCTGCAACAATCTGGATGTAAGAGATGTTTTATTGATTCTCTATTTTTCAGGCTCTCTTGTTACAATCTTGTTTCTCTCTATTGCCATCACTATAATAATATGTGCCACATGTTCTATGATTATATGCTGTATAGGATCTTCTCATCAGTGTAACAAATTTCCTGTCTTGTTTCACATGCACTTCCAAATCCCTGCCCATCACAGCCAGGCTCGGGTCTGTTTGCAGGAAGAGGCAAGATATTTGTTTGAAATCTGCTTGGGTATAATTTTCTGAAGCCTGTACCTAATAATAGCATCACAGCATAACTCTGATAGAGATAGGGACATTGAGTATCAATAAAATATTCAGAACAAACCTCTATAAGATATCACAACCTGCAACAATCTGGATGTATGAGATGTTTTATTGATTCTGTATTTTTCAGGCTCTCTTGTTACAATCTTGTTTCTCTCTGCAATATTGCCATCACTATAACATAATCTGCCACATGTTCTATGATTATATGCTCTAACAACATAAACCTGAAAAACATATCTGTAATCAATAACTTGTCAGTAATCAATTCTAACAAGTTTAATTTTTAATAGGCTCTTCCTGTCTTGTTTTACATGCAGTTCCAAATCCCTGCCCATCAGTGCTGTAGAAATATCAGCCAGGCTCGGGTTTATGTGTAGGAAGAGGCAAGATATTTGTTTGAAATCTGCTTGGGTATAATTTTCTGAAGCCTGTACCTAATAATAGCATCACAGCATAGCTCTGTCAGAGATAGGGACATATTTTTCAGGCTCTCTTGTTACAATCTTGTTTCTCTCTGCATCACTATAATAATATCTCCCACATGTTCTATGATTATATGCTCTAACAACTTCAATGAAAACATATTTGTAATCAATAATAATTATTCTTGTCAGTAATCAATCCTAACAAGTTTAATTCTTAGTAGGCTCTTCTCCTCATCAGTGTAACAAATTTCCTGTCTTGTTTCACATGCAGTTCCATCCCTGCCTATCAGTGCTGTAGAAATATCAGCCAGGCTCGGGTCTGTGTGTAGGAACAGGCAAGATATTTGTAGTTGAAATTTGCATGCAATAATCTGGATGTATGAGATGTTTTATTGATTTTATGTTTCTGTACTTTTCAGGCTCTCTTGTTACAATCTTGTTTCTCTCTGCAACATTGCCACCACTATAATAATATCTGCCACATGTTCTATGCTAACAACTTTATAATCTAAACCTGAAAACATATTTGTAATCAATAACAGTAATCAATTCTAACAAGTTTAATTTTTAATAGGCTCTTCCCCTGTCTTGTTTTGCATGTAGTTCCAAATCCCTGCTCATCAGTGCTGTAGAAATATCAGCCAGGCTCGGGTCTGTATGTAGGAAGAGGCATAGTTGAAATCTGCTTGGGTATAATTTTCTGAAGCCTGTACCTAATAATAACATCACAGCATAACTCTGATAAAGAAGCAGCCATTAATGCAGATATTTGTGAAAACATTGACAGGCAAGACAGAGACCCTGGAGGTAAATCCAGAGGACACTGTTGCTGCTATAAAGCAGAAAATACAGGATAAGGAGGGAATCCCTCCCGATCAACAGAGGCTCATATTTGCATGCAAGCAGCTTGAAGATGACAGGGTGCTTTCAGATTACAACATACAGAAGAAATCAATAAAATATAGTTATATTCAGAACAAAACTTCTATAAGATATGACAACCTGCAACAATCTGGATGTATGAAATGTTTTATTGATTTTATATTTCTGTATTTTTCAGGCTCTCTTGTTACAATCTTGTTTCTCTCTGCACCATCACTATAATAATATCTACCACATGTTCTATGCTAACAACTTCATAATCGATGCATGAAAACATATCTGTAATCAATAATTGTCAGTAATCAATTCTAACAAGTTTAATTCTTAATAGGCTCTTCTCCTCATCAGTGTAAAAAATTTCCTGTCTTGTTTCACATGCAGTTCCATCCCTGCCCATCAGTGCTGTAGAAATATCAGCCAGGCTCGGGTCTGTGTGCAGGAAGAGGCATGATACCTGCAGTGGTACATACAATTTTTAAATCTGCTTGGGTATAATTTTCTGAAGCCTGTACCTCATCACAGCACAGCTCTGTCAGAGATAGGGACATTGAGTATAAACTTAATTGAAAACATATCTGTAATCAATAAGTCACTAACAAGTTTAATTCTTAATAGCCTCTTCTCTGTGTTGTTTCACATGCAGTTCCATCCCTGCCCATCAGTGCTGTAGAAATATCAGCCAGGCTCGGGGGGTCTGTATGCAGGAAGAGGCATAGTTGAAATCTGCTTGGGTATAATTTTCTTAAGCCTGTACCTAATAATAACATCACAGCACAGCTCTGTCAGAGACAGGGACATTGAGTATAAACCTCTATAAGATATGACAACCTGCAACAATCTGGATGTATGAGATGTTTTATTGTTTTTATGTTTCTGTATTTTTCAGATTCTCTCTTGTTACAATCTCATTGCCCTGCCACATGTTCTATGATTATATGCTCTAACAACTTATCTGTAATCAATAATAATTTTTCTTGTCAGTAGATCTTCTCATCAGTGTAACAAATTTCCTGTCTTGTTTTGCATGCAGTTCCAAATCCCTACCCATCAGTGCTCAGCCAGGCTCGGGTCTGTATGCAGGAAGAGGCAAGATATTTGTTTGAAATCTGCTCTGAAGCCTGTACCTCATCACAGCACAGCTCTGTCAGAGATAGGGACATTGAGTATAAATTTAATTATAAGATATGACAACCTGCAACAATCTGGATGTATGAGATGTTTTGTTTCTGTATTTTCAGGCTCTCTTGTTACAATCTTGTTTCTCTCTGCAACATTGCCATCACTATAATAATATCTGCCACATGTTCTATCTAACAACTTCATAATCGATGCAAAAAAATTAACCTGAAAACATTCAACATACGTTGAAACGTTTATATAGGAACAATGGTGGAAAATATCAGAATCAGATTATCAGCAGCAGCAACAGTGTCTTCTGGATTTACCCTCCAGGGTCACTGTCTTGCCTGTCAATGTTTTCACAAATATCTGCATTATATGTATATTTATAATGGCTGCTTCTCTATCAGAGCTATGCTGTGATGCTATTATTAGGTACAGGCTTCAGAAAATTATACCCAAGCAGATTTCAAACAAATATCTTGCCTCTTCCTGCACACAGACCCGAGCCTGGCTGATATTTCTACAGCACTGATGGGCAGGGATTTGGAAATGTGAAACAAGACAGGAAATTTGTTACACTGATGAGTTAGAATTAATTACTGACAAGATTATTATTGATTACAGATATGTTTTCAGGTTTATTTTTTCAATGTCCCTGTCTCTGACAGAGCTGTGCTGTGATGTTATTATTAGGTACAGGCTTAAGAAAATTATACCCAAGCAGATTTCAACTATGCCTCTTCCTGCATACAGACCCCCCGAGCCTGGCTGATATTTCTACAGCACTGATGGGCAGGGATGGAACTGCATGTGAAACAACACAGAGAAGAGGCTATTAAGAATTAAACTTGTTAGTGACTTATTGATTACAGATATGTTTTCAATTAAGTTTATACTCAATGTCCCTATCTCTGACAGAGCTGTGCTGTGATGAGGTACAGGCTTCAGAAAATTATACCCAAGCAGATTTAAAAATTGTATGTACCACTGCAGGTATCATGCCTCTTCCTGCACACAGACCCGAGCCTGGCTGATATTTCTACAGCACTGATGGGCAGGGATGGAACTGCATGTGAAACAAGACAGGAAATTTTTTACACTGATGAGGAGAAGAGCCTATTAAGAATTAAACTTGTTAGAATTGATTACTGACAATTATTGATTACAGATATGTTTTCATGCATCGATTATGAAGTTGTTAGCATAGAACATGTGGTAGATATTATTATAGTGATGGTGCAGAGAGAAACAAGATTGTAACAAGAGAGCCTGAAAAATACAGAAATATAAAATCAATAAAACATTTCATACATCCAGATTGTTGCAGGTTGTCATATCTTATAGAAGTTTTGTTCTGAATATAACTATATTTTATTGATTTCTTCTGTATGTTGTAATCTGAAAGCACCCTGTCATCCTCAAGCTGCTTGCATGCAAATATGAGCCTCTGTTGATCGGAGGGATTCCCTCCTTATCCATCAGCAGCAGCTATAAAGCAGTAACAGTGTCTTCTGGATTTACCTCCAGGGTCACTGTCTTGCCTGTCAATGTTTTCACAAATATCTGCATTAATGGCTGCTTCTTTATCAGAGTTATGCTGTGATGTTATTATTAGGTACAGGCTTCAGAAAATTATACCCAAGCAGATTTCAACTATGCCTCTTCCTACATACAGACCCGAGCCTGGCTGATATTTCTACAGCACTGATGAGCAGGGATTTGGAACTACATGCAAAACAAGACAGGAGAAGAGCCTATTAAAAATTAAACTTGTTAGAATTGATTACTGTTATTGATTACAGATATGTTTTCAGGTTTAGATTATGAAGTTGTTAGCATAGAACATGTGGCAGATATTATTATAGTGGTGGCAATGTTGCAGAGAGAAACAAGATTGTAACAAGAGAGCCTGAAAAATACAGAAACATAAAATCAATAAAACATCTCATACATCCAGATTATTGCATGCAAATTTCAACTACAAATATCTTGCCTGTTCCTACACACAGACCCGAGCCTGGCTGATATTTCTACAGCACTGATAGGCAGGGATGGAACTGCATGTGAAACAAGACAGGAAATTTGTTACACTGATGAGGAGAAGAGCCTATTAAGAATTAAACTTGTTAGAATTGATTACTGACAAGAATAATTATTATTGATTACAAATATGTTTTCATTGAAGTTGTTAGAGCATATAATCATAGAACATGTGGCAGATATTATTATAGTGATGCAGAGAGAAACAAGATTGTAACAAGAGAGCCTGAAAAATATGTCCCTATCTCTGACAGAGCTATGCTGTGATGCTATTATTAGGTACAGGCTTCAGAAAATTATACCCAAGCAGATTTCAAACAAATATCTTGCCTCTTCCTACACATAAACCCGAGCCTGGCTGATATTTCTACAGCACTGGTGGGCAGGGATTTGGAACTGCATGTAAAACAAGACAGGAAGAGCCTATTAAAAATTAAACTTGTTAGAATTGATTACTGACAAGTTATTGATTACAGATATGTTTTCAGGTTTATGTTGTTAGAGCATATAATCATAGAACATGTGGCAGATATTGTTATAGTGATGGCAATATTGCAGAGAGAAACAAGATTGTAACAAGAGAGCCTGAAAAATACAGAATCAATAAAACTTGTCATACATCCAGATTGTTGCAGGTTGTGATATCTTATAGAGGTTTGTTCCGAATATTTTATTGATACTCAATGTCCCTATATCTATCAGAGTTATGCTGTGATGCTATTATTAGGTACAGGCTTCAGAAAATTATACCCAAGCAGATTTCAAACAAATATCTTGCCTCTTCCTGCATACAGACCCGAGCCTGGCTTTGATGGGCAGGGATTTGGAACTGCATGTGAAACAAGACAGGAAATTTGTTACACTGATGAGAAGATCCTATACAGCATATAATCATAGAACATGTGGCAGATATTATTATAGTGATGGCAATAGAGAGAAACAAGATTGTAACAAGAGAGCCTGAAAAATAGAGAATCAATAAAACATCTCATACATCCAGATTGTTGCAGGTTGTCATATCTTATAGAGGTTTGTTCTGAATATTGATACTCAATATCCCTATCTCTATCAGAGTTATGCTGTGATGCTATTATTAGGTACAGGATTCAGAAAATTATACCCAAGCAGATTTCAAACAAATATCTTGCCTCTTCCTGCATACAGACCCGAGCCTGGCTAAGATGGGCAGGGATTTACACTTGCAGCAAATATTTATTTACCTTGATTGCTGTCTCTGCTGAAATAATCAGGGCTGCCTGCTGCGAGTTGATTCCCAACTGCCAGATTCCTGTGCCTGAAATCACACTGAGAGGCTGGACAAAACTCTCCCACAGTTGCATATGTCATGCAAATTATTCTGCCCCAGTGCCTCAACAATACAATCATAAGTGCAATCTCTAAATTTTTGCCTTATAAAATACATGACAAGCTCATTCAAATATATATAGTTGGAATATGATACAAACTCTGGATTGAAATCTTCACCACTGTACAAATTCCCATTATCAGTTGTAACAAATTCAATCTTCTTATCTATAGATATTCTGTTAATAATTTTATTTGAATATGTATAATGTCTCCAATTTAAACTCTGAGATGCAATCATAGGCATCCTATACTCTAAACAATGCTCTTAGCAATTGTTGAACCAATAATTGTCAAACAATTTCAACCTTAAATCATAATGGCACCTGTCTGTATAAAAATTAACAAACAATCCAACAATTCTCCTGAACCTGCTGTATACAAGCCTTTCAAACTTGGTGATAAAATTGAGATAGAGGCATTGGAATGGCCTGTCACTGGCAAGCACCCACTGCATTTCAGTTTCATTTTGCACTGTAAACAGGTCATACTCGGACAGGCCAAAGAATCTAAGCTTTAAATCATCAACAAGTGACTTAGATTTTATGTATTTTGAAATACATCTTCTCTCAAAAAATCCTGTGTCAAGATTATCCATGCAATTAGATATGATACACACTGCCTTCTATAAGTTACTTGCTTGCTGCTGCTGCTGCCTTGTATTCCTCAGAAACTGCTTATGTGCTCAGAACTTGTTGTACCTGTTAAACAAAAATAAATATTAGAATTTTGTTATGTTTATTATATAAAATTTCTTGGGGTTCAAATCAAAATTCTATGCTTAATAATAAAATATCAGTTGGGTTCAGCAGTGTGT
This sequence comes from Lepisma saccharinum, assembly GCF_977018435.1. NCBI lineage: Eukaryota > Metazoa > Arthropoda > Insecta > Zygentoma > Lepismatidae > Lepisma > Lepisma saccharinum. The sequence goes on from NC_139233.1 coordinate 9,318,516, forward strand.
TTTGTATATTTAGTGTGGGTGTGTGTGTATGTGTGTTAATATTTTTTGGCTTTGGTATTTATATAAAATTTCTTGGGGTTCAAATCAAAACTCTATACTTAATAAACCTATGACAGGTTGTATAAAGCTGATAGCCTACATGCACAAAGGTAGAATAAGTACAGAAGCACTGCTCTAACACAAATACATATCCACACAGGCATGTCCTAGAAAAACAATGACCTAATACCATGTGTCATGTATAACAAATTGGGGCAGTTATAAACCTGACTCTAAATAAGAGTGGATTACAACAAACAAGCAAGAAGTGTCAAATATCAGACCTGTATGAGGAGCAATGCAACAACACATCTGTACTCCTCAGCCACTCTCACAATACTAACTGATATGTAATGCAATAGCTCTTGCATCATAATTTGTTGCATAATATTGGGTAATAATTTGTTGCACAACATGATGCAAAAGCTCTTGCATCATAATTTGTTGCATAATATTGGATAATAATTTGTTGCACAACATGATGCAATAGCTCTTGCATCATAATTTGTTGCATAATATTGGATAATAATTTGCTACACAACATGATGCAAGAGAAATAAACATGTGTGTGTGTGTGTGTGTGTGTGTATGTGGGTGGGTGTGGGTGAGGGGGGCTTAATTTTAAGTGTAGCCAAAAAAAACATCAAGAGGGGCATATTTTTGACAAGCTTATGGACAACAATCTCACAGATGTGGCTTTTGTAAGTGTAGCCAAATCAATCTGAGGGGGCTCATCATTTCACAGGAAATTCCCGAGGGCATTTTTACAAAAATCTTGGATTAGACAGGGTTCCACACTTGAGCAAAGAGCTCATATGGGCATGTTGAGCTTGTTTTAAGTGTAGCCAAATCTGCCTGAGGGGGGCTCATCATTTCTCGTCCTGGTTATAGCATCAATTATACTACTATAATACAAGGGCCTCGCGGATATAGTTTGCACAGGGCCTCGCGTTCACTAACGGCGGCCTGGGTGGAAGAGTCTTCAGGAAGTCCTGGATGAGCTTTCGGCTGATAAGGAGCAGAAGGCAGATACGTGAAACCAGGGATATTCACGCAGGATGAACGAACTTGAGACAGCAGTTACAGCGACTGCCTGGAACTATATCCTTGGCCGTCTCAACAGTACGAGCATTAGCCTCCAAGATCCTACAGTCAGAATGCATACGGCAATTGGCTTGATGGCATCACTGGTCGACACGGTTCAGTTTGGACTGGATAGATTTGACGTGTATGAGCAGATGGCGACAGAAAAGGTTCAACACGGCGAATGCAAAGATGAGCTGCGTCGAGGCGAATGCCTGATGAAGGAGCTGCAAACGAAGCAAATCTCAGCCAAAGGGAAACGTCAAAACTCAGACGTATCTGGTCATGATCAGCCTGTTATCTGAACTGGAAAAGCGGATGAAGGCATATGAGGATATTTGTAAAACATTCGGATTTCTCTCAGAGCTAACGTCATTGAGCATTGAGCAGATCGAGGACAAAGCAAAGAATCTCGTTTCCTCGTATCCAGATGACTTGGAAGACACACTGGCGGCTGAGCTCGTACAGTTTGCTACATTTATGCGCTTTCGGAAACCGATGACTGTGAACGAATCACCAGAGCTTACCATGTGCAGGCTTCTGTCATTGTTGAATCTTTCTCAGACATTTCCAAACGTCGAGATTACGTTGCGCATTGTATCTGTGCATGATGGTGTCCAATGCCTCCGGCGAACGGAGCTTCTCAAAGTTGGTAACAGTCAAAGGAGAGCTCCGGTCTTCAATGGGGCAGGAAAGGCTAAGCATGCTGGTGCTTATGAGCATTGAGCATGAGCTGCTGCACAGCTTTGACTTCACTGACACGATCGAAGAATTCGCGTTTGCTAAAGCTCGAAAAACAGTAATATGAGTAAGCAGCTCTAGCGCACCTCTCATAGTCATTTCATGGTGCATTATCATAATCACAATAATAATAATTAAACATAAAAAACAAGAAAACATTTAAATAAATATATATATATATTAATCACAGTATGTAAGTGCATCAGGCCCAATTTGCGCTGCAGCATCAGGCCCAATTTCGTCTTAATCCGGCCCTGTGTACAGTCACTTTCAATAAAAATGTGACACCTACATACTGAAATACTGTCTTCCCTGCACGTCGCTATATGTGTTGCCTAACGCTACGGCGATAGGTGGATTTTAGTAGCAAATTCTTCTACCACCTGAATCTCTCTTTGTAAACAATGTGGGTCGACTACGACGGTGCAAATTTATGCAAGAATCCATCCAAAATATTGATTGGAGTCGTTGCGCGCAATTATGAACGATGAATTGCAATAATCTTGCCTTAGAAGATCCCATGAAGATCCTTTCACCTTAGCATCCAGAGAATACACTAACTTGTTAAATTTGGCACTTCTCCAAGTTCCAAATTTTCAAGTTAACAATTTAGGTGTCGTAAAGTAATTGTCGATAACATTACTTTTATTGCAAGAAGTAATCCTGTTACAGTCAAACCTACTTACTTGCGAATGTAGTTACACTCTGTCTCCGGAAACTGTGGAGCAAGGTCGCATATGACGGTAGCGAATGGGAGGAGCAAAGCAGTGTGCGCTGCTGTTTCATTTCCATGCACTCACTTCTCCTCTCACCCGTCCATTCGTCGAGCCCCCTGGAGACACTACTTGCGCAAAGGATTTATTTTCGTTGGTTTGCTCCATAGATTCCCGGGACAGAGTGTAGCTTCCTTGCTTTAGGCGATTCTGCGAAGATCCTTCCACCTTAGCATCCAGAGAAGGCAACAGAGTTGCTAAATTTAGTTCTTTCCTCAACGTTAGAAATGTTGAAGTTAAAAATATAAGTTTCGTAAAGTATCTTTAAAAGGCGAATGTTGGTAACATTACTTCTATTACAGTTACAGTTATTTCATTTTCTTAAGTAGCTAGTTACAGTTTTATCGTTACAGGAGCAGCGTTCTAGGTCCTCTCCAATGGCGCAGTGGTAGCGTCGTCGCCTTGTAATCAGGGGTCACGGGTTCTATACCCGGTGGAGGCACATAGTGGTTCGGATCCCACTTTAAACTGTAGGTCCAGTCCCGATTAGTGTTAGTGTGCATAAAGTTGACTTAAAACATCAACTTAACTAACCAACTTAACGCATAGCTTTCCATCAAACAGAACCAAATGCCACAGATACAGGACAGCAATCACCCATGGTGCTTTCTGTTATACGTTACACCTCAAACACGAAGTTTCACGGTGCAGAAAACTGTCCATCTGCTCATAAAACGTGGTACTACTATATTCTAGGTGACACTTCCATGTAAACACCCAATTATCAACCTCACTTCCACGTAGTACACCCTGGACTGCATTTGGCAGACTGACGAGGATCTGGCGTCTTGACCTACGGCCAGTATAATCCTTGTACAGTGGTGGAAAAAAGTTCTTCCCCATAAGACTTCAATGGCAGTAAATAATGCCGGAAGGGTAGGCAACACACATTGCACCTTTAGGTGATCGGGTGATTCTGTCTGTTTCAAGAGCAACTCGTCTTTCATGCAAAAGCCAACAGCCACAAGAAATGTAGGAAAGTCACGTGACCTGTCAGGTTGAATGTTGTTCGTCAGAAAATCGCCTTTTCTCAAGCCAGGTCGCACAACCGACAAGAGCTACACGTTATATCTCCGAAAATGATTCGCCTAAAAACGTTGAACGAAACACTAAAACAATTCTTGCCTTAATTATATAGGCTACTACACTATATGTGCCGCAGTAGCTCAATCGTTAGGGCGTTTTAATATCATGCGAGAGATCTGGGTTCGATCACCGACGGGGGAGAATCGGAATTTTGTCCATCTGTTCAAGCTGCTCTGGTACCCACCCAGCTTCGTATAAAGTGGGTACCTGGAGGAAACTGGGGTGGGGGGTTAAGGCGGCCAGGGGCGTGGTGCTGATCACATCATCGGCCTGATGAAGAAATCTTGGCGCCCTAACCCCACACCCCCTATACGCCTTAACGGCTTGGTGCAAAGCACAAGGTAGCACTTTGCTTTTTAATTTACTATACATACATCCCGATTTTGTCGGAACAGAACTTCCCAATCTCTACGTGGGCTTTCTTCCAAATTCCGTAGGGATGTGAATAGGCTCCAATTCTTCTTGACACAATTTATACATGTTATATTTCGATATAAGAACAATAGAAGTTATCCTTTGTGTGTGTGTGTGTGTGTGTGTGGTGGGGGGTATCATCTAAACATGTGAGGTGATCCTTTTCCCAATACTCCATTCTCAGAAATAAATCTCAATTCGACACACTGAAAATGTAGCATTTTCTACATCTTAGCATGCAATTATCTAGTAGCAAAATAATGTGTGGAAAGAGAAAAATTACGATTTATAACGCACTCTGGAAATTTCGTATTATTTTTTTTTCCAATTTGAACTGACATTCATAATATTCATTTACTAAAGAATAGCTTAGTCGTTCTGCTACTTTCAATTCTTCATTACCGTAGTCACCGTAAATCTCTCTCTCTCTCTCTCTCTCTCTCTTAGCCTTCCCCATGGCGGAGTAGTAGCGGAGTCGCCTTGTAATCAAGGAGTCCCCGGTTCGATACCCGGTGGAGACACATAGTGGTTCGGATCCCACTTTAAGTTATAGAAGCAGTCTCGATTAGCCTTTTTGTGCATAAAGTGGACTTAAATACCAAATGAAAATAAAAATAAAAATCACCGTAACTCTCTACAAAACCAGAGGATCCAGGTACGAAACCTGTCGAGGCTTAGATGTAGCATTGCATTCGCATCATTACCCATCATTTTCATCGTCGCGATTATCGCAAGAGATAAAAATGCGACACAAAAAAATCCAAACAGAAGATTGGAATCAATCTGAATATTGGTTACGTTGGATACATGGTAGAATTGTCCTAAAATCAATTCCTGTGATGTAATAGGGTTTTTTATTAGAGACCATTTGTATAATACATATCGGTGTTGCGAACAATAAGTAGTTTCACGTTCACCCCACTCTTCGGTTGTTTAGAAATGTAAGGAAGAAGGATCTCTAAATTTCCGCTTTCACATGTCAATGAAACTTTAACATAAGTTTAGTGTAGGCCGCCACAAAAGAGATTTACATATTGTTATGATATCTTTTATACGTCACGAAACATACTTCCAATAAAATACGATACTACTCCTTGCGTTCCTGTAAATGTTCACCATTAGTCTGGCGAAAGAAAAAGTAACGAACATTTCTGTGTTTCCTTGAGCAGAGATAAGGCGCCTGCTTGTAGCAAGCAAGCAACAACTGCTTCGATCAGTGACCTTCACTGCCGGAGTGACTCACAGCAGGCCTGTGCTCGTTCCAGTGTGCGTATGAAACAGGTATTTTATTTCGTTCGTTCCAATCCACAGTTATATCAAGCTAACATTCTAATATATTCGTAAAATATGTAGTAAACAAGTTGTATACATTATGGTCTTCCAGAGTGTTGTTGCCTCCTGCTATTTACACGCGGGAGATGGGGGTGTTGTAAACATTTTTGAACCCAAAGGTCGAGCACGAAGGAAAAGTTGTGTAATCATTTAAGGTAATAACAAGGTAATAGAAGTTGAAGGAAATGCTGGAATAAATTATATCAGAAATTGAGTAAAAACCGTTCTTATCACACATAGGGCTATCAGATCACTCTTCAGCGGAAAGTAGGACAAATTGTCTCAAAATGTTGGACACGATCGCATTTCCAGTAAATATAATAGGTTACTAGAACATCTTAACATATAACGAGAATATGACACATCTTCAGCTCAAAAATTAATATTGAAGTGAACGGTTGATTTCAAAATTCTTCAACTGCTAATTAATAGCACAGCCGTATGTGATTTCAACTTGTGTATGCAAGACAGAACGTTTTTCGTCGAGACGGGGCCAGGAAGGGAAAACAATCCATGAATTCGGGAAGGAAAAAGTTCACAATTTCGTAAACAAAGTCTGGAAGTTCTTGTTTATTGAAATGTAAAAAACTGCTATACACTGAAAAAAAAACAGAATTTTGTGCCTTGTTTTACCAATAAGGACTGAGGGCTCCCCAGATGGCGCAGTGGTAGCGTCATTGCCTTGTAATCAAGGGGTCCCGGGTTCGATACCCAGTGGAGGAACATAGCGGTTCGGATCCCACTATAAAACTGTAGGTCCAGTCCCGATTAGCCTTACTGTGCATAAAGTGGACTTAAAACACCAAATCAATCAATCCAATAAGGACTGTTTATGTAATTTCTGGAATGAAACTTGTTACTTCGAACAAATTACCGACACTTATTGTATCGATAAAACTTCACAAAGTAAGCATTTTTATACATATATCTGGACTTTTCCGGATCTAGAAAATCGGGAAGTAATCTCTGAGCTGGGATTGTAATTGTTTTTTCCGAACATCCAGTAGCAACCATGCACACTCTTTGATTTAAGCATACTTCTCCAAGGAACCACGTTATCTCAGACTTCCCTCAGATTTTCTGTTTCTCCATCTAATTTGAAGTTACGTGATGCCCAAAATACATATAAGACATTTGTGATTTCTTTCAAATTCTTCCGGAGGCCAGACACAAATCTAAAATCTAGGACACGTCCGGAAATAAGAATGCTTCTTATAACCTCTTTTTATTTTCTTATTTAGTGTCGTTTTCCTTTCACCTTTTACTAATCGCGACGACGAGGATGAGTGATATGATAGAATTTATGAAGGGGCACTCACAAAGAACACCCATACGCACGACGGTATTCGAACCCAGGACATCAGACATCGTAACACACTGTGCTAACCACTCCATCACGGACGGAATTCTTATAGCCCTAATCGTTCCTCAAGTATTTTTCCTATCTTTAACTACACACGAAACATAAAGAACAATCTAAATAAACAGGTGCCAGTTCACACTCTAACCGTAAAAAAACATGTGCACGTGAAAATGCAAAAAATAATATTTATTTTTAGGTAGTTGTGATTTATTATTGTATATTAAAGAAATATATTAGTGATAAAATGACGGAAGTAGAGGAACATCTCTAATGAAACACTCATGCCTTATGGATATTTGTATTTCTTGCCGAACAAAGTTCCGAGTTCGAGTTCCGACCAAAATGGGTTCATTGTGTATGTTCATTCATGTGTTTAATGTAATCATAAATCGTTGTCATGAATAATTTAACTTCAGAGGAAGAAAACTGAGAAAATTACTAATAAAAACAATAACAAAACAAATTTGATCTTAAAGCCCTGGCTTTGCGCTACATATTCCATCACGGGGACTGGCACTTTACGTAGGTGTAGACACGCTTCGTACAATTTGATGATATCGCGATAACGTAATGGATGTGCAGCCACTTAACTGAACGCCCCAAAATTCCCATTTTATTACTAAATTCTAAATTAGCATAATATCACAGTTTACCTATTCATAATATGCGCCGCTTTGGTGCACTTTGTGTATTGTTTCGTTGGTTGGTTATTTTAATTAATGTTGCATTAATCAACATCAGGTTAATCGCGCCAGGCAAAGTGGAGGGAAAATGACAATGAAGCAGAACGAAGAGGGCCTTGGTTCCCGATTAATGAAACTTTGTCTATCGCCGCGTGAAATCGCTGAAAATGTAACTTCTTAATTTTGCTTATTTAATATTGCTTTTCTAGCACTTGCGTCAACAAAGGCGATGAGGATAATTAATGAAGCTATGAAATGGATAATAGGACATGATGATCCATGCCTTACACAAAATTCTAAGTTGGGACTAATGAATATCGATTCGTCTTATCATTTGTCAAGTACTTGTTTTTAACTCCAATCTTTTTCAAGGACTTCTGGGTTGACAGCATGTGTGTTGCGCGATGATGATTCGATGAAAACCACCATTTCAGTGAACTTTCTTGACAATGACTCTAATATCAGTAAAGAGAACATATCCTTACGAGTAGCTGTTGTTAAGAAACCAATTCCTGAAACTTTTTCTGCTGGTCTCACTGCAACCAGCTGTTGTTTGTTATGGCTGGGCCTGGGGGGTATGACTCACGCTGCTGTCAATAGCTATTCAATCGTTCCCGAGAAGCCAGGTTCACCAGGAAAACCTAAGTGACAATTTTGTTATTTGTGTTGCATAGACAACAGGCTCTAAGATGTTATGATATCGTAGGTCTCGTGGCCCAAGAACTACTTTCTCTGACTGTACAGCTGTGTGTGTGTGTTGTCCTGTGCTTTGTTCTTATATGGGCTGAGTGCCCCTTTATAGTCTCAGCTTTTAATCCAAATAAGAATATTATAGTTTTACGACATTAAAGTTACGAATTGTTGTTTTCAATTGAATTATTTTTTATAAGTCCACATTATGCACAGAAAGGATAATCGGGACTGGGCCTACAGTTTAAAGTGGGATCCGATCCACTATGTACCTCCATCGGGTATCGAACCCGGGACCCATTGATTACAAGGCGACGACCTTACCACTACGCCATCGGGAGGCCCTCCGGTAATACTATTTAGTTATATTTTACTCATGGTAAGAGCTTGGACCCCGTATAATGTGACGGGTGAAAATAGCCTAAGTGCTGACGCATCCAAACTTTTAATAATCAATCAAGTGGTCCCGGGTTCGATATTAGTGGTTCGGATCCCACTTTCAACTGTAGGTCCAATCCCGATAAGCCTTACTGTGCATAATGTGGACTTAAAACACTAAATCAATCAATCAATCAATCAAATCTTTTACTATATTCTAGAAACCCAAATCATTTTTTCTCCAATTTATTGTGTCAGTCGTCTATGTCATCAAAACAGTTGCTTACCAAGATTGTTAGTGTGACTGATTTAGTTAGAATTTCTGAAAAACAAAATAATAATGACTGAATAATTATCTTTCCAGGATACGTTGGCCAGATGTGTCGGGAGGAAAAGACTTCCTGGGGGAAGATTCTACTCTGTCCTGTCCAGATCTTCCAGACTGGGGAACGGGGACACAGACAGTTCCTGTTGCCGAGACGAGAACAGCCTGTCCACCCCACGACGCGCCAACAGCCTTCGCTTTCTTGAGGCGGACATCGCGAGGCAAGAGACGAGACCTCTGGTGGTGTCTTTCAGAAGGAAGAAACCGTTCTGCAACCACGCTCAGGACGTCCAAGTCTGCTGCGTCAACTTAGATCCTGGTAAAAAGGATCCGTCCGTCGGTAAGCGACCCAAGGCTTTCCTCAGTGTCGTATACGCAGCTCCATCGGCTCCCGTACCAGCAGCTGTCGTCACGGGAGGCGGGGACGTTTGTCCCAACCCTCTGGACAGCGTCCCCATCGTAGTCAGTCCGCCGCTGCAAGGAACTCCTTGTCACAAGATGGCAGCACCGGACAACGGAAGCGTTATCAACATCGGTGAAACAGCTCCGAAAGCGCCGAGCGAGATTGAGAACATTATCAATGAGGAATTATCACAGTTCATGGACGAGCTGAAGCTCAAGCACTGTCCCTTGTGAGAAAAGGCCAAAGTTAAGACGATTGACTGTGAAATTACAGAAATTGGAGTGAGATTAGTGAAGAAATATGACAAGAGACCGCACGTATCACCTTCGGGGTTGCTGTCTCCCATACAAGAGACCGAACACCACGAAACATTACTTTAGCTAACAGTTGCCATGTTATAACAGCCCAGATTCGAACACTAGGATTCCAATTGCCACGGAAACACACAGTAAGACCACGAGAGTAATGCACTAGTCTCGTCTATGGGGACTGGGGTAAACACACCTTCCTTGATTTAGGTGAATCGTTAAGGTGATAGGTTCGAACTTGGGAACTTGCATGGGTAAATGTCTGTTATATCGGAGACACTTTTCTTCAAATTTACAGGAGAAACTACTTACGGAAATGAGTTTCTGTTGCATTTATCAAACTTCGTGGAGGTATTTTGTCAGTATGGAATGCTGCACAACAGAAAATAAGCACTTTTGATAAAATAAAGTAGCCTTTTGTGCGAAGCGACAACATTATGCCGTTGTTTCCATTATGAACCTGCAGATGGCGCGAGTGTCGAAAGTCACGCGGTCTCGCGAGAGGAAGAAGTGTTTCCAAACGTGCCTTTTTTTACCAGAATTTTTTATTTTTTTTTATTTTTTTAACTATGCTTACCTAACCTAACCCAACCTAACCTAACCTTGCCGGAAATGGTTCGTGGGGCTAACGTGAATGGTTTTTTGGGCTATCGTGAATGGTTTTTGGGGCTATCGTGAATGGTTTTTGGGGCTATCCGTCAATGGTTTTTGGGGCTATCGTGAATGGTTTTTGGGGCTATCGGGAATGGTTTTTGGAGCTATCCGTCAATTGTTTGTGATGACATAATGAACACGAAAGTAGGTATTTTTCGGTTAAGAAGGTTGCAACACTGCATGCCCACTCCAAATCGACAAAACACAAGCACGACGCGTGATGATCAACAGCTGTGCGCGAAATATTCTATGTTCCGCAACGGAAGAAAGGACCCAAAAGAATTACTCGTAATGTGAAAAATCGAAGTTATTTTCGTGTAAAAAGCATAATGGAACCTTGAAATAGGTTCCGCAATACACAATTGGTAAGTACGAACCATTTGAAACTGAAAATCTGCGTTAGAAATGTGTCTCCGATATAACAGACATTTACCCTTGCATGTTCAATCATCGTGACCACTAGCAACTGTAGAAAAATTTATATCTGGGATCAAATTAAAAAGCCGTGCTTTAATTGGAATAATTCATGTCCTGATTGCGGGTCAACGACAAGCAGGAAAAAGAGAGAATAGAGAAAATAACGAGGCAAATAGAGTTAGAGAAATGAACAGAAATTAAAGGGAGTGAATTAGAGATAAAGGGAAAGAGAGAGATGGAAAGAAAAGGAATGAATGAATGGAAGAAAGGAAACGAGAGAGAGGGAGAGAGAGGGAGGGAAATAAACATGGTCGTGTAGAGAGAGAGAGAGAGTAAATGAATAAATGGAAGAAAGGAAAAGAAAAAATAGAGAGTAAGAGAATGAATGAAAGAAGAAAGGAAGCGAAAGAGAAACAGGGGAGAGAAAGAAAGATAAATAATAAATGAATGGCAGAAAGGGGAAGCGAGAGACAGATAAAAAAGACAGAGGGAGAACGGATAAATATAAGAAGGGAGAGAGACAGGGAAATAATGAATCGATAGATGAAAGAAAACTACAGAGAAAGAAAGAAAGAGAACGAACGCACTATGGAAGAATGGAAAAGAGAGAGAGAATTTAATTCTTTGAGTTTGCTTTTAAGCACATTTTATGCACAGAAAGGCTAATCGGAAATGGACCTACAGTTTGAAGTAGGATCCGAACCAATGTGCCTCCATCCCGGGACCCCTTGAATACGAGGCGACGACAGATAGAGAGAGAGAATGCAGAATAAAACGAAATTAATTCATGCAGAATTCCTCGATCTCCACGTTCAGATTGTAGGTGTCGATTACAGATGGCGCAGAAGATGAATTCACAATTTCAACTCCATTTCATCCTGATTTAGCCTAAATAGGTAGAAAAGCAATATACAATAAGAAAGATATATTATGATCATCATCAACATTGTTATTCTCATCATAATAATTATAATCTGACCCTTGATATATTAATTGATCGTAAACTGTGTACGGTAAGATTTTTCCTTAAATTTATTTTAATCTCATTTCTCCGGTGTTGCTTCATCTATACGTCCGTGAAAGCTAATGATAATTAACGATCATAAAAGTTCGGGAAAGGAGAGACAGAAAAAAAACACGTCGACAAAGAGAATGGGTGGATAATAATATCAGCAATTTTACTCCCAGTTTCCTCAATTCTTTGCGCTAACACCTACATCAAGGAGGGTGGTTATGAAAGGTCGCTATGCCACTTTGCAAGCTGTCTGCGTTTTCCTAACAGCCCCAATGTCTTCAATTGAGTCTCTTTGGCAATTCTCAAGAGAATCCCAGTGTTGCAACCTGGGTACGTTGTTGAAAGTAGGCGTAAACATTAGAAAACATTCGACAACAATGAAAAAGTAAGTCTTAATACGTAATACAGTATTTTTCGACAAATAATGTATTGTACATGTTATAAGTTGAGAAATTTAATCAGTACATGTGAATTGTATTCTTTATATACTGATGTAAGTTGTATCTAATGAACGCTAATTCTAATGTTTGAACATTAATACGTCTTGAATGCTTATATTACATGAGTCCATTGAAAATCTTAAAAGTCCAATAAAAATTGTGGGGCAGACTGTATACAGCTCAAATTTATATGAGGCATCAACTGTTATTTACAAAACGACCTCAAGGCTGCAACACTGATCAAGTGAGCTTCAAAACGCCATTTTTGTTATTTTAAAGATGGCGTCTCCTCTACACAATTGCTCCAGTGAAGAGGAGTGGTTTCTTGCCCTCTGTCAGCCTAAAGGTTACAGAAATTTCTCGGCAAATGAAAATTCAATGAAAACTCAATATGCTGACCAAGGCAGAAATTTATTTTATTATAAAACATAAACTAAACGTAATGTTTCAACCTTCCAGCAAGGTCTTCTTCAGACTCTGTACCAAGTACAAATGTAACAAGGTACACAACAAGACGATATATATACACAAAAATACTCCCCTCCAGACTATTAGAAAGTTGTTCTGGAACATTCTAGCAGGTGGCTTTCCCTTGTCAACCGTACTTTCACCTAAAAGGCTAAACATATTTACTTCCATCTAGAATGTGGTTGGACTCTTTATCTCACGCTCTTTTTCCTTCATTCTTCTTCCTCATCCTCTCCTCTTTCTCTCTTGTTCTTTCCGCTCTTTCTAACACCTTCTTCCATTCTTTGTTTATCTTCAGTCCCCCATTCCAGTTCATTGTGTCTTCTTCACCTTTCTTCTCTATTTCCTTGGACTCCTTTCATTTTCTCACTAGTATTCTCTTCTCCCTTCCTATCTGCTTAGCCTCATCGCTCTCTATGTCATGTCCTGTTTCTCTCGTGTGTTTAAATATCGCATTTCTCTCTCTCTCTCTCTCTCTCTCTCTCTCTCTCTCTCTCTCTCTCTCAAGTCGTACATCATCCCTATGTTGCATTAAAATTTACAGGAAGGGAGGGAGAAGCATCTTAAGAATAACGAAGAATGCAAACAAAAAAAGGAAAATAGAGAAGAGGAAGGGATTATCTACGAAATGAAATGTAAAGAATGTCAGTGTGTGTACATAGGGGAAACGAAAAAGAGGCTGAAAGACAGGTTGAAACAACATAGGGATGATGTACGACTTAAGAGAGAGAGAGAAATGCGATATTTAAACACACGAGAGAAACAGGACATGACATAGAGTGGGATGAGGCTAAGCAGATAGGAAGGGAGAAGATAATACTAGTGAGAAAATGGAAAGAGGCCAAGGAAATAGAGATTAAAGGTGAAGAAGACACAATGAACTGGAATGGGGGACTGAAGTTAAAAAAAGAATGGATGAAGGTGTTAGAAGGATTGGAAAGGACAAGAGAGAAAGAGGAGAGAAGAAGGAAGAAGAATAAAGGAAGTAGAGCGTGAGATAAAGAGTCCAACCACATTCTCTTTCAGGTGAAAGTAACAAGGGAAAGTCACCTGCTAGAATGTTCCAGAACTACTTTCTAATAGTCTGGAGGGGAGTAATGTTTGTGTATATATATATCGTCCTGTTTTTGTACCTTGTTACATTTGTACTTGGTGCAGAGTCTGCAGAAGACCTTGCTAGAAGGTTGAAACGTTACATTTACTTTATGTTTTATAATAAAATAAATGTCTGCCTTGGTCCGTATATTGAGTTTTTCACATCATGGAAACAAGGCTTAATGGTGTGAAAATTCAATATCTCTGTGCATGCTTACCAGACCAGCAAGTTTACTGATGAGGAGAAAGCCTGACAATGGCCTCAGTTCGCAGGCAGATGGGTGGAAAGGCCTTCGCAGTGGCTCAGAAGTGACTGCAAGTGGTGGACCCCCAAAGACGTTTTCTTCTTAAACTATACAGGCAGTAACTCAAAGTTGAAAATATATGTACATCAGCAATAGGTCTGTGTTAGAATGAAGCAAACTTGTGCAAACCTACATTGAGAAATTTACTAGATAAGAAACAAAAAACAAATTACGGTCTTCATTTCACTCTTTCTTGTAAGATAGTCTTCAAATCTGTTACTATTTGTTTCATGATCACACACCATATGTAAGTATATCCTTGTTGGCGGATCAGTGGTTGAGCACGTTAAGTGTTCGAAGTTCGATCAGCCAAAAGTGACAGATAAGCGAGGCTTATACAACAAATGTACATTGTTGAAACATACTAATACGTTTATGATTGCAATGTAGTATTCTTGGCTTACGTTAATATCATACCAAAACTTAACAATGAGCACATTGAGATATAATTGTACTTTTGAATGCTCAGTGTTTGACCGTCTATCATGTCCAAACAATTGTTTGAGCTGTTTAGTCTGTTTCCAATGTTAAAGATGTTCAAGCAACCAAATGTGCCTGAGTGTTTGTTGACGAGAGTATCAATATTTTTCTTCTAATGATCGTTTGTTATTTGATGTTGATTGTTTCTTATTGTTGATATTGTAAGATATAACTGTGTTCGAATTGAGGGAGGAATCAGGGATTTTGTTTTCCTTGGTCTATATGTACTATTAATCTTATTTATTAATATTACTAATAGTAATTTTTCGATTTTAGAAATGGTTGCAACAAGTAAAACTGATAATCGTACTACTGCAATATTCATACATTGTGAAAAATGGAACAATTGAACTAAAACTTATACAAAATTGACTGAGGCCATTGATATAGTAATCTTTGTTTGCTATTCTAGTGACAAAATGTGAATTCACTTCTATGAGGTAGGATACAATACTGAAAAATATCTAAATCTTGGTAAATAAATGCCTGAAGTTCCTCCCCCACATCTATATCTGCATTTTGTTCAATTCCAACAATGAAAAGAGTACAATAATTACTATTCATATCGCTTTATTTTGTAATGTTTCAATATTGAACATATTTAAGTGCTACAATGTAATGTTTGTCCACATTGAAAACTTTGATTCATTATTAATTTAGTGCCACAATGTACATCAAACAAAATCATTATGTTTTTTAAAAAATAATGTACAAAGTTGTCAGATTTTAACAGACATTGAAACAATGGAATATTTCTTTGTATTTCTTTGTATTACATGGCTATTTTCGAAAAGATGGTTATAACATTGCATTAAAGAATTGCAGTGGACTGTTTATAACTATTCAATAACCTGCAATCTTATACATGTGTAATAATTGTCCACAACAGAACAACTTGTAAATGCTTGAACAATATCCGAGCATACTATCTTGTATATTGCCTAAGGCTTATTTGAAAGAAGCTGTATGTTGAAATATAAACATAATTTAACATCACGGAGTTGTTTATTTCAAGCAGCGATCTCAAGTGCAATTATATCTACGAGGGTTGTTTAATAAGTTGGTATAATAATTCAGGATCGTTCTGGAGTTACAAAGAGGGAGGTGGTAACTTTCATCACTATTGCACCCTCTTGAACAATGCAAATACAATAAGCATGGTTGTTGTAATGATTGACTGGTATTACAAAAATGGCTGAATTAGTAAACGTAGTAAATTAAAAAAATTGTCATTGCCAACACAAATAATAATAATTATAAAAGATACGAGTTTAAATATAGGCAGTTTAATCTATAATAAATTAGAAACGCTGAAGATTGTAATGATGCGATCATTACTGGATCCTTTTTTATGTTATAAATTGTGTATGTCTATGTATTCCTGTACGTTTGGGTTCTTGGCCGTTGGGGGAGCGGTAAGTTTCCAGTAACGGTTTAGGTCATTAGCGGGGCCTATAAATAGGAAGGGCAGGGGAGCAGTCGGCCTCAGATGTTTTGGCGGGGTACAGCGATGTAAGAGGTATCTTTTTCTCTGAGGAGAGCGGCTGGGCGAGCTTTCTTTCCTTACTATGTGAACCGACGCGGATGTTAACTTTCTTTCCTTTAATACACACACTTGCTCTTTTCACATTATTCCAATAGTTTATTTCATGTGGGAAACCGGGTACACAACACACATACCTTCAGACACCTTTTTGGTACTGAGGGTTATATATTTTCTTTTACTCGTGGAGCCAGTAGCTACTCGAGTCTACACACTCTCTTCGGGAAGGGGGGACAGGGTACACCGGAATGTAATTTGTGAATAACGGCCAAGAATTAACTTCTGTAAATATAATATGAATAAACCTATATATATCTAAAAGGAAATGGGCGTTAAGCTATAATTTGAAGAAGTACGTGTCTATTGCCTAACCTAGCATCCACAGAACTTCAGGTACTGCAAGTTTTGAACCTCGGGACAAGGATTCAAAAATGTATGGTTGTGTATATTGTGTATGTTGCTGAGAATTACTAAAGTACTGCATTGGACCACTTTCGCTCGCTCAAACTTGATCGAATCTCCCACGCTCGAGTGTGATACGTTCGAATATATAGAATATCAAATATCATTTCAATGTGACAATAATCGTACAAATATATGTGTAAAATTCGTGCTGGTATTTTCTGCCCATAATCATCTGTTCATTTTCATACATTGCTATGTGTTGTAAAGATGAACTGAATTATATTTTAAAATGGAGATGATGACTATATTCACTTTAGTTTCACGAAGTACATTCGAAGGCCCATTACCACAGACAAATTACGGTTACACGTGAACTACTGGGCTTCGAGCGTATACCGATCGTTTGCCTGTTCGAGCGTTATTCGCTGGAGCGAAGAAACAGTCGATTCCGTAAGCCATCTAGCGTCATCCGTGCGAACTATTAGACGAACGAGCAAAAAAACCTCGATGCAGAACTCTAGTGCTCACTGTAACATACACACATACACACCTCCTTTGTTTAGCAGCTATTCTTCTATTTCACACCGTTTCACATGTCTCTTCCCTTTTATTATTACTAAGAAAGTTTGTGCAGTAAGGGGATATAGCTCCCTTCAACCCTCTTTCCCTTTGCGAGATAGCCATTGATACATGTCTCACGGTTTGTTGCTGTTGCCATGGAAAAAATGGTCAGGAACATTTACCGAACAAAAATATCTACGTCTTCACTTGCCAAGCTACGAGAACAGCACGTATCATCCTGCCGGTGTTATTGAGAGTCAGACAGCATTGGCAGGAACGCTGCAAGAAAGAGAATTGTCGAATTTCCGGAAGGCCGAGCTAATCGGCCAGGCGCTGATGTGTTCCCTTGCGATATCCGTACAGGCGGAAGACGTTTTCTTGAAGCGCTGATCGAGCAGAAAATGACAGAAGCGGAAAGCTGTAAGAAACAGAGATCATAGAGAAGCGACAGCTTTTTGAGTATTGCCCAACCAAATAGAATGAGACTCTCATCGAAGATACGTGAAGTCCTTGTGCGATATCTTTTTGGGAGGTTTCCCATACGCTGATGATATGTTACGAGCCTAGAGAGCAATCAATTCCACATCCTATCGTCTGTTTTATGTTTATTGTCATTAGTAGGCTTCGGATAGTTATGCATTTTACATATAGCATATGCAAATGCATATTTTCAGTGTCTACAGGATATATTGCATATTTTACCGATTTTTTCTTACAAATGCATATTCTGCTGTTTCTGTCTGAAAATTTGTAGTTTCCTTTCCTTTGGAGCAATTCGGAAACATGATTCAGTATGTGTTCGCGAAGAATTCTGGCTACAAGCTCCTAAAGTATACTTGCTCTGTTCATAAAGGGGTTTCCGATTTGTTGAAATTACAACATGCGCCTATTGTTTCTTGTGATGTGGAGAGAGTGTTTTCAGAGTATAAAAGTATTCTTGTGGATAACAGGTATAAGTTTATTTTTGTGCATCTGAAACAATACATAGTTATTAAGTGCAATAGTAACCTTTCATGTTGAGTAGAATGAGAGACAGCTGGTGAAATTCCACCTTCTGCTAATCGTGACGTTCAGTGAAGTCAGAAACAGTTAGTGGACTTACGATAAAGATACATGTACAAAAACCATATGTAAAATATAGTCAATTGTCAATAAGGTAAGCCGAAACATATTTCTTACTTATGTAAACAGTGGAATTAATAAATAGTTACAAGCAATACTAAATTTTCCGAGTTTGATATCAATTTTTAAAATTTTAAATGCATATTTTGATCATTTAAAGAGCATATTTCGAGCATTTTGAGAGGATAGTTGCATGCATATTTAACGTTTTTTAGTGCATAACTATCCGAAGCCTAGTCATTAGTTGTCAATAGATGGTGCTAACTGCAAATTAACAATCAAGGACACGCTAAACGGAAGGTGGGGAGCAAAAGGAACACTTGCCCCTGAGATATCTGCGAAAAGTCATGTAATTCTAATGTTGAAATTCTAGCGATATTTTAATACGCATAATACTGTTTTCTGTAATTTAAAGGCTATACGTTTTAGCAAGTAAGTATAATCTCCAACAAAATAACGAGGGAACGCTTTCCTCAGACATTAGAATCAAGTTGACTGCCATAAACCAACGGGACGGAATTTATTTTTATAATCCCGGTATATTGGACTATATACACTCTCTCCACCCTTCCAATCACATACTAGGCGCTGGCAATAACATCCCTTTATTACTTATGCTCACTATTGTGTGAGCCTTAGGGGGCAGGGGCGTAAGGGGAGAACTCCGCTGAAGACACTAAACTGTCAACTTGTCATCCGCTTAGAACACACTGGGATGAATTTTTGCAGGTTAACGACGCTCCGGTGTCTGAAGTCACAGTCAGTATCTGCAGGATTGTTTTGCGTAGAGTCCATACGTGCTTGTGACTGCCACTTCATTCACCCCATCTTTCCACCATTCATCTCCATCGTTGAAATTTGTCAAAGTAGCAGAAACTCGACGTTAAATGAACGAAATAAATAAATCATTTTGGAGAGGCGCGATTACTAGTAAAGGGAAAATAAACACTTCTGAAAACAAATTACAATTTCTTTTTGTTGCAATTTCAGTGTATAATCTAATTGATAATTATGATTGATTGATTGAATTGTTGTTTTAAGTCCACTTTATGCACATAACGTCTAATCGGGACTGGACCTACAGTTTTAAGTGGGATCGGAACCACTGTGCCATGTGCCCCCACCGGGTATCGAACCAGGGACCCCTGATTCCAAGGCGACGACGCTACCAAACTGATACT